>NC_092733.1:453161-617705 GCF_047496885.1 Scyliorhinus torazame | reverse complement strand
AGCCGGGAGTTTCAGTGTTTAAAACAGCGAGAGGAGAGCCGGGAGTTTCAGTGTTTAAAACAGCGAGAGGAGAGGCGGGAGTTTCAGTGTTTAAAACAGCGAGAGGAGAGCCGGGAGTTTCAGTGTTTAAAACAGCGAGAGGAGAGCCGGGCGTTTCAGTGTTTAAAACAGCGAGAGGTGAGCCGGGCGTTTCACAGTTTAAAACAGCGAGAGGGGAGCCGGGAGTTTCACTGTTTAAAACAGCGAGAGGAGAGCCGGGAGTTTCAGTGTTTAAAACAGCGAGAGGAGAGCCGGGAGTTTCAGTGTTTAAAACAGCGAGAGGAGAGCCGGGAGTTTCACAGTTTAAAACAGCGAGAGGGGAGCCGGGATTTCAGTGTTTAAAACAGCGAGAGGAGAGTCGGGAGTTTCAGTGTTTAAAACAGCGAGAGGAGAGCCGGGAGTTTCAGCGTTTAAAACAGCGAGAGGGAGCCGGGAGTTTCAGTGTTTAAAACAGCGAGAGGAGAGCCGGAGTTTCAGTGTTTAAAACAGCGAGAGGAGAGCCGGGAGTTTCACAGATTAAAACAGCGAGAGGAGAGCGGGAGTTTCAGTGTTTAAACAGCGAGAGGAGAGCCGGGAGTTTCACGGTTTAAAACAGCGCGAGGAGAGAAGGGGAGTTTCAGTGTTTAAAACAGTGAGAGGGGAGCCGGGAGTTTCAGTGTTTAAAACAGCGAGAGGAGAGCCGTGAGTTTCTTTTTTTTTATATAATGTTTTATTGAAATTTTTTTCCCCAAACAACAATTTTTCCCCTCTTACAAAGCAAACGCAACAATAACAATACAGAAATTTTAAACAATACACAAGTAACAAAACCCCTTATCTTTGACCTAAACTAAACCCCCCCGCCCCACCCCCCCCCCCCCCCCTCCCCCTGGGTTGCTGCTGCTGGTCATCTGTCTTCCCTCTAACGTTCCCCTAGGTAGTCGAGAAATGGCTGCCACCGCCTGGTGAACCCTTGAGCCGATCCTCTCAGGGCAAACTTATCTGCTCCAGTTTATTGAACCCCGCCATATCATTTACCCAGGCCTCCAGTCCGGGGGGTTTCCGCCTCCTTCCACATGAGTAGGATCCTGCGCCGGGCTACTAGGGACGCAAAGGCCACAACGTCGGCCTCTTTCGCCTCCTGCACTCCGGCTCTTCCGCAACTCCAAATAGAGCTAACCCCAGCCTGGTTTGACCCGGGCCTTCACCACCCGCGAAATCACTCCCGTCACTCCCTTCCAATACCCTTCCAGTGCCGGGCATGCCAAAACATATGTGCGTGGTTTGCCGGGCTCCCGCCACACCTCCCACATTTGTCCTCCACTCCAAAGAACCTGCTCAATCTTGCTCCCGTTATGTGTGCTCTATGTAGCACCTTAAATTGAATCAGGCTAAGCCTGGCGCATGAGGAAGAGGAATTTTACCCTGCTTAGGGCATCAGCCCACATACCCTCCTCTATCTCCTCCCCTAGTTCTTCTTCCCACTTTCCTTTTAGTTCGCCCACCGACTCCTCCCCCTCTTCCCTCATCTCTCGGTAAATCTCTGACACCTTGCCCTCTCCGACCCACACCCCTGAAAGCACCCTGTCCTGTATCCCCTGTGTCGGGAGCAATGGAAATTCCCTCACCTGTTGTCTAGTAATATGCCCTCACCTGCATATATCTCAAGAAATTTCCCCGGGGCAACTTATAATTTTCCTCCAATGCTCCCAAGCTCGCAAAAGTCCCATCTATAAATAAATCTCCCACCCTCCTAATTCCCAACTGGAACCAGCTCTGAAATCCTCCATCCATTCTTCCTGGGGCGAACCTATGGTTGTTCCTGATTGGGGACCCCACCAGGGCTCCCCGCACCCCTCTCTGTCGCCTCCACTGTCCCCAGATATTTAATGTTGCCGCCACCACCGGGTTCGTGGTAAACTTTTTAGGTGACGATCGGTAGCGGCGCCGTCACCAGCGCCTCTAAACTCGTCCCTTTACAGGACTCTTCTCTCCAGTCTTTCCCACGCCGCTCCCTCACCCTCCATCATCCATTTACGTATCATTGCCACATTGGCGGCCCAATAGTAATCGCCCAAGTTCGGTAGTGCCAATCCTCCTCTGTCCCTACTACGCTGAAGGAACCCCTCCTTACTCTCGGAACTTTCCCTGCCCACACGAAGCTCGTGATGCTCCTGTCTATTTTATTAAAAAAGGTCTTAGTGTTTAGGATAGGGAGACATTGAAATACAAATAAGAACCTCGGGAGGACCATCATCTTAATTGCTTGCACCCTGCCCGCCAGCGATAGAGGCTGCATGTCCCACCTCTTGAAGTCCTCCTCCATTTGTTCTACCAACCGTGTCAGATTAAGTCTGTGCAAGGTTCCCCAGCTCCTAGCGATCTGAATCCCCAGGTATCGGAAGTTTCTTTCCACTTTCCTTAGAGGCAAGCCTTCTATCTGAGAGCCGTGAGTTTCAGTGTTTAAAACAGCGAGAGGAGAGCCGGGAGTTTCAGTGTTTAAAACAGCGAGAGGAGAGCCGGGAGTTTCACAGTTTAAAACAGCGAGAGGAGAGCCGGGAGTTTCACGGTTTAAAACAGCGCGAGGAGAGAAGGGAGTTTCAGTGTTTAAAACAGTGAGAGGGGAGCCGGGAGTTTCACAGTTTAAAACAGCGAGAGGAGAGCCGGGAGTTTCAGTGTTTAAAACAGCGAGAGGAGAGCCGGGAGTTTGAGTGTTTAAAACAGCGAGAGGAGAGCCGTGAGTTTCAGTGTTTAAAACAGCGAGAGGAGAGCCGCGAGTTTCACGGTTTAAAACAGCGCGAGGAGAGCCGGGAGTTTCAGTGTTTAAAACAGCGAGAGGAGAGCCGGGGGTTTCCGTGTTTAAAACAGCGAGAGGAGAGCCGGGAGTTTCAGTGTTTAAAACAGCGAGAGGAGAGCCGGGAGTTTCAGTGTTTAAACCAGCGAGAGGAGAGCCGGGAGTTTCAGTGTTTAAAACAGCGAGAGGCGAGCCGGGAGTTTCAGTGTTTAAAGCAGCGACAGGCGATTCGGGAGTTTCAGTGCTTAAAACAGCGAGAGGAGAGCCGGGGGTTTCAGTGTTTAAAACAGCGAGAGGAGAGCCGGGGGTTTCAGTGTTTAAAACAGCGAGAGGAAAGCCGGGAGTTTCACAGTTTAAAACAGCGAGAGGAGAGCCGGGAGATTGTGTTTACAACAGCGAGAGGAGAGCCAGGAGTTTCAGTGTTTAAAACAGCGAGAAGAGAGCCGGGAGTTTCAGTGTTTAAAACAGCGAGAGGTGAGCCGGGATTTCACAGTTTAAAACAGCGAGAGGAGAGCCGGGAGTTTCAGTGTTTAAAACAGCGATAGGAGAGCCGGGTGTTTCAGTGTTTAAAACAGCGAGAGGAGAGCCGGGAGTTTCAGTGTTTAAAACAGCGAGAGGGGAGCCGGGATTTCACAGTTGAAAACAGCGAGAGGAGAGCCGGGAGTTTCCGTGTTTAAAATAGCGAGAGGAGATTCGGGAGTTTCAGTGTTCAAAACAGCGAGAGGGGAGCCGCGAGTTTCAGTGTTTAAAACAGCGAGAGGAGATTCGGGAGTTTCAGTGCTTAAAACAGCGAGAGGAGAGCCGGGAGTTTCAGTGTTTAAAACAGCGAGAGGAGAGCCGGGAGTTTCCGTGTTTAAAACAGCGGGAGGAGAGCCGGGAGTTTCACAGTTTAAAACAGCGAGAGGAGATTCGGGAGTTTCAGTGTTTAAAATAGCGAGTGGGGAGCCGGGAGATTCACAGTTTAAAATAGCGAGAGGAGAGCCGGGGGATTCCGTGTTTTAAACAGCGAGAGGAGAGCCGGGACTTTCCATGTTTAAAACAGCGAGAGGAGAGCCGGGAGTTTCCATGTTTAAACCAGCGAGAGGAGAGCTGGGACTTTCCGTGTTTAAAACAGCGAGAGGAGAGCCGGGTGTTTCCGTGTTTAAACCAGCGAGAGGAGAGCCGGGAGTTTTAGTGTTTAAAACAGCGAGATGCGATTCGGGAGTTTCACAGTTTAAAACAGCGAGAGGAGAGCTGGGAGTTTCACAGTTTAAAAAAGCGAGAGGAGAGCCGGGAGTTTCACAGTTTAGAACAGCGAGAGGAGAGCTGGGAGTTTCAGTGGTTAAAACAGCGAGAGGAGAGCCGGGAGTTTCAGTGTTTAAAACAGCGAGAGGAGAGCCGGGAGTTTCAGTATTTAAAACAGCGAGAGGGGAGCCGGGAGTTTCAGTGTTTAAAACAGCGAGAGGGGAGCCGGGAGTTTCAGTGTTTAAAACAGCGAGAGGGGAGCCGGGATTTTCAGTGTTTAAAACAGCGAGAGGGGAGCCGGGAGTTTCAGTGTTTAAAACAGCGAGAGGGGAGCCGGGAGTTTCAGTGGTTAAAACAACGAGAGGGGAGCCGGGAGTTTCTGTGTTTAAAACTGTGACAGGAGAGCCGGGAGTTTCAGTGTTTAAAACAGCGAGAGGAGAGCCGGGAGTTTCAGTGTTTAAAACAGCGAGAGGAGAGCCGGGAGTTTCACTGTTTAAAACAGCGAGAGGAGAGCCGGGAGTTTCAGTGTTTAAAACAGCGAGAGGAGAGCCGGGAGTTTCAGTGTTTAAAACAGCGAGAGGAGCGCCAGGAGTTTCACAGTTTAAAACAGCGAGAGGAGAGCCGGGAGTTTCAGTGTTTAAAACAGCGAGAGGAGAGCCGGGAGTTTCAGTGTTTAAAACAGCGAGAGGAGAGCCGGGAGTTTCACAGTTTAAAACAGCGAGAGGAGAGCCGGGAGTTTCACAGTTTAAAACAGCGAGAGGGAGCCGGGAGTTTCAGTGTTTAAAACAGCGCGAGGAGAGCCTGGAGTTTCAGTGTTTACAACAGCGAGAGGAGAGCCGGGAGTTTCCGTGTTTAAAACAGCGAGAGGGGAGCCGGGAGTTTCCATGTTTAAAACAGCGAGAGGAGAGCCAGGTGTTTCCGTGTTTAAACCAGCGAGAGGAGAGCCGGGAGTTTCCGTGTTTAAAACAGCGGGAAGAGATCCGGGAGTTTCAGTATTTAAAACAGCGAGAGGCGATTCGGGAGTTTGTGTTTAAAACAGTGAGAGGAGAGCCGGGACTTTCCGTGTTTAAAACAGCGAGAGGAGAGCCAGGTGTTTCCGTGTTTAAACCAGCGAGAGGAGAGCCGGGAGTTTCCGTGTTTAAAACAGCGGGAAGAGATCCGGGAGTTTCAGTATTTAAAACAGCGAGAGGCGATTCGGGAGTTTGTGTTTAAAACAGTGAGAGGAGAGCCGGGAGTTTCACAGTTTAAAACAGCGAGAGGAGAGCCGGGAGTTTCAGTGTTTAAATCAGCGAGAGGAGAGCCGGGAGTTTCAGTGTTTAAAACAGCGAGAGGAGAGCTGGGAGTTTCAGTGTTTAAAACAGCGAGAGGAGAGCCTTGAGTTTCACGGTTTAAAACAGCGCAAGGAGAGAAGGGAGTTTCAGTGTTCAAAACAGCGCGAGGTGAGCCGGAAGTTTCAGTGTTTAAAACAGCGAGAGGAGATCCGGGAGTTTCAGTGTTTAAAACAGCGAGAGGAGAGCCGGGGGTTTCCGTGTTTAAAACAGCGACAGGCGATTCGGGAGTTTCAGTGCTTAAAACAGCGAGAGGAGAGCCGGGAGTTTCAGTGTTTAAAACAGTGAGAGGAGATCCGGGTGTTTCACAGTTTAAAACAGTGAGAGGGGAGCCGGGAGATTGTGTTTACAACAGCGAGAGGAGAGCCAGGAGTTTCAGTGTTTAAAACAGCGAGAGGAGAGCCGGGTGTTTCAGTATTTAAAACAGCGAGAGGAGAGCCGGGGGATTCCGTGTTTCAAACAGCGAGAGGAGAGCCGGGACTTTCCGTGTTTAAACAGCGAGAGGAGAGCCGGGAGTTTCCATGTTTAAACCAGCGAGAGGAAAGCCGGGAGTTTCCGTGTTTAAAACAGCGAGAGGGGAGCTGGGAGTTTCAGTATTTAAAACAGCGAGAGGTGAGCCGGGATTTCACAGTTTAAAACAGCGAGAGGAGAGCCGGGGGATTCAGTGTTTCAAACAGCGAGAGGAGAGCCGGGACTTTCCGTGTTTAAACAGCGAGAGGAGAGCCGGGAGTTTCCATGTTTAAACCAGCGAGAGGAAAGCCGGGAGTTTCCGTGTTTAAAACAGCGAGAGGGGAGCTGGGAGTTTCAGTGTTTAAAACAGCGAGAGGAGAGCCGGGTGATTTCGTGTTTAAACCAGCGAGAGCAGAGCCAGGAGTTTCCGTGTTTAAAACAGCGGGAAGAGATCCGTGTGTTTCAGTGTTTAAAACAGCGAGATGCGATTCGGGAGTTTCAGTGTTTAAAACAGCGAGAGGAGAGCCGGGAGTTTCACAGTTTAAAACAGCGAGAGGGGAGCCGTGAGTTTCACAGTTTAGAACAGCGAGAGGAGAGCCGGGGGTTTCACAGTTTAAAACAGTGAGAGGAGAGCCGGGAGTTTGTGTTTAAAACAGCGAGAGGCAAGCCGGGAGTTTCAGTGTTTAAAACAGTGAGAGGAGAGCCGGGAGTTTCAGTGTTTAAAACAGCGCGAGGAGAGCCCGGAGTTTCAGTGTTTAAAACAGCGAGAGGAGAGCCGCGAGTTTCCGTGTTTAAAACAGCGGGAGGAGAGCCGGGAGGTTCCGGGTTTAAAACAGCGAGAGGGGAGCCGGGTGTTTCACAGTTTAAAACAGTGAGAGCGGAGCCGGGAGATTGTGTTAACAACAGCGAGAGGGGAGCCGGGAGTTTCAGTGTTTAAAACAGCGAGAGGAGAGCCGGGAGTTTCACAGTTTAAAACAGCGAGAGGAGAGCCGTGCGTTTCAGTGTTTAAAACAGCGAGAGAAGAGCCGGGAGTTTCAGTGTTTAAAACAGCGAGAGGAGATTCGGGAGTTTCAGTGCTTAAAACAGCGAGAGGAGAGCCGGGAGTTTCAGTGTTTAAAACAGCGAGTGGGGACCGGGAGATTCACAGTTTAAAATAGCGAGAGGAGAGCCGGGGGATTCCGTGTTTTAAACAGCGAGAGGAGAGCCGGGACTTTCCGTGTTTAAAACAGCGAGAGGAGAGCCGGGAGTTTCCATGTTTAAACCAGCGAGAGGAGAGCCGGGAGTTTCCGTGTTTAAAACAGCGGGAAGAGATCCGGGTGTTTCAGTGTTTAAAACAGCGAGATGCGATTCGGGAGTTTCAGTGTTTAAAACAGTGAGAGGAGAGCCGGGAGTTTCACAGTTTAAAACAGCGAGAGGAGAGCCGGGGGTTTCCGTGTTTAAAACAGCGAGAGGAGAGCCGGGAGTTTCCATGTTTAAACCAGCGAGAGGAGAGCCGGGAGTTTGTGTTTAAAGCAGCGACAGGCGATTCGGGAGTTTCAGTGCTTAAAACAGCGAGAGGAGAGCCGGGTGTTTCACAGTTTAAAACAGCGAGAGGCAAGCCGGGAGTTTCAGTGTTTAAAACAGTGAGAGGAGAGCCGGGAGTTTCAGTATTTAAAACAGCGCGAGGAGAGCCAGGAGTTTCAGTATTTAAAACAGCGCGAGGAGAGCCCGGAGTTTCAGTGTTTAAAACAGCGAGAGGAGAGCCGGGAGTTTCCGTGTTTAAAACTGCGAGAGGAGAGCCGGGAGTTTCAGTATTCAAAACAGCGAGAGGGGAGCAGGGAATTTCAGTGTTTAAAACAGCGAGAGGAGAGCCGGGAATTTCAGTGTGTAAAACAGCGAGAGGAGAGCCGGGAGTTTCCGTGTTTAAAACAGCGAGAGGGGAGCCGGGTGTTTCACAGTTTAAAACAGTGAGAGGGGAGCCGGGAGATTGTGTTAACAACAGCGAGAGGAGAGCTGGGAGTTCCAGTGTTTAAAACAGCGAGAGGTGAGCCGGGCATTTCATTGTTTAAAACAGCGAGAAGGGAGCCGGGAGTTTCAGTGTTTAATACAGCGAGAGGAGAGCCGGGGGTTTCCGTGTTTAAAACAGTGAGAGGAGAGCTGGGAGTTTCAGTGTTTAACACAGCGAGAGGAGAGCCGGGAGTTTCAGTGTTTAAAACAGCGAGAGGAGAGCCGGGAGTTTCAGTGTTTAAAATAGTGAGAGAAGAGCTGGGAGTTTCAGTGTTTAAAACAGCGAGAGGAGAGCCGGGCATTTCATTGTTTATAACAGCGAGAGGAGAGCCGGGAGTTTGTGTTTAAAACAGCGAGAGGCAAGCCGGGAGTTTCAGTGTTGAAAACAGTGAGAGGGGAGCCGGGAGTTTCAGTGTTTAAAACAGCGAGAGGAGAGCCAGGAGTTTCCGTGTTTAAAACAGCGAGAGGAAAGCCGGGAGTTTGTGTTTAAAACAGCGAGAGGCAAGCCGGGAGTTTCAGTGTTTAAAACAGTGAGAGGGGAGCCGGGAGTTTCAGTGTTTAAAACAGCGAGGGGAGAGCCGGGAGTTTCAGTGTTTAAAACAGCGAGAGGAGAGCCGGGAGTTTCAGTATTTAAAACAGCGAGAGGAGAGCCGGGTGTTTCAGTGTTTGAAACAGCGAGAGGAGAGCCGGGACTTTCCGTGTTTAAACAGCGAGAGGAGAGCCGGGAGTTTCCATGTTTAAACCAGCGAGAGGAGAGCCGGGAGTTTCCGTGTTTAAAACAGCGAGAGGGGAGCTGGGAGTTTCAGTGTTTAAAACAGCGAGAGGAGAGCCGGGTGATTTCGTGTTTAAACCAGCGAGAGGAGAGCCAGGAGTTTCCGTGTTTAAAACAGCGGGAAGAGATCCGTGTGTTTCAGTGTTTAAAACAGCGAGATGCGATTCGGGAGTTTCAGTGTTTAAAACAGCGAGAGGAGAGCCGGGAGTTTCACAGTTTAAAACAGCGAGAGGGAGCCGGGAGTTTCAGTGTTTAAAACAGCGAGAGGGGAGCCGGGAGTTTCACAGTTTAAAACAGCGAGAGGAGAGCCGGGGGTTTCCGTGTTTAAACCAGCGAGAGGAGAGCCGGGAGTTTGTGTTTAAAGCAGCGACAGGCGATTCGGGAGTTTCAGTGCTTAAAACAGCGAGAGGAGAGCCGGGAGTTTCACAGTTTAAAACAGCGAGAGGAGAGCCGGGTGTTTCACAGTTTAAAACAGCGAGAGGAGAGCCGCGAGTTTCCGTGTTTAAAACAGCGGGAGGAGAGCCGGGAGTTTCCGGGTTTAAAACAGCGAGAGGGGAGCCGGGTGTTTCACAGTTTAAAACAGTGAGAGGGGAGCCGGGAGATTGTGTTTACAACAGCGAGAGGAGAGCCGGGAGTTTCAGTGTTTAAAACAGCGAGAGGAGAGCCGGGAGTTTCACAGTTTAAAACAGCGAGAGGAGAGCCGTGCGTTTCAGTGTTTAAAACAGCGAGAGAAGAGCCGGGAGTTTCAGTGTTTAAAACAGCGAGAGGAGATTCGGGAGTTTCAGTGCTTAAAACAGCGAGAGGAGAGCCGGGAGTTTCAGTGTTTAAAACAGCGAGTGGGGACCGGGAGATTCACAGTTTAAAATAGCGAGAGGAGAGCCGGGGGATTCCGTGTTTTAAACAGCGAGAGGAGAGCCGGGACTTTCCGTGTTTAAACCAGCGAGAGGAGAGCCGGGAGTTTGTGTTTAAAACAGCGAGAGGCAAGCCGGGAGTTTCAGTGTTTAAAACAGCGAGAGGAGAGCCAGGAGTTTCAGTGTTTAAAACAGCACGAGGAGAGCCCGGAGTTTCAGTGTTTAAAACAGCGAGAGGAGAGCCGCGTGTTTCCGTGTTTAAAACAGCGGGAGGAGAGCCGGGAGTTTCCGGGTTTAAAACAGCGAGAGGGGAGCCGGGTGTTTCACAGTTTAAAACAGTGAGAGGGGAGCCGGGAGATTGTGTTTACAACAGCGAGAGGAGAGCCGGGAGTTTCAGTGTTTAAAACAGCGAGAGGAGAGCCGGGAGTTTCACAGTTTAAAACAGCGAGAGGAGAGCCGTGCGTTTCAGTGTTTAAAACAGCGAGAGAAGAGCCGGGAGTTTCAGTGTTTAAAACAGCGAGAGGAGATTCGGGAGTTTCAGTGCTTAAAACAGCGAGAGGAGAGCCGGGAGTTTCAGTGTTTAAAACAGCGAGTGGGGACCGGGAGATTCACAGTTTAAAATAGCGAGAGGAGAGCCGGGGGATTCCGTGTTTTAAACAGCGAGAGGAGAGCCGGGACTTTCCGTGTTTAAAACAGCGAGAGGGGAGCCGGTAGTTTCAGTGGTTAAAACAGTGAGAGGAGAGCCGGGTGTTTTCGTGTTTAAACCAGCGAGAGGAGAGCCGGGAGTTTCCGTGTTGAAAACAGCGGGAAGAGATCCGGGTGTTTCAGTGTTTAAAACAGCGAGATGCGATTCGGGAGTTTCAGTGTTTAAAACAGTGAGAGGAGAGCCGGGAGTTCCACAGTTTAAAACAGCGAGAGGAGAGCCGGGGGTTTCCGTGTTTAAAACAGCGAGAGGAGAGCCGGGAGTTTCCATGTTTAAACCAGCGAGAGGAGAGCCGGGAGTTTGTGTTTAAAGCAGCGACAGGCGATTCGGGAGTTTCAGTGCTTAAAACAGCGAGAGGAGAGCCGGGAGTTTCACAGTTTAAAACAGCGAGAGGAGAGCCGGGTGTTTCACAGTTTAAAACAGCGAGAGGAGAGCCGCGAGTTTCCGTGTTTAAAACAGCGGGAGGAGAGCCGGGAGTTTCCGGGTTTAAAACAGCGAGAGGGGAGCCGGGTGTTTCACAGTTTAAAACAGTGAGAGGGGAGCCGGGAGATTGTGTTTACAACAGCGAGAGGCAAGCCGGGAGTTTCAGTGTTTAAAACAGTGAGAGGAGAGCCGGGAGTTTCAGTATTTAAAACAGCGCGAGGAGAGCCAGGAGTTTCAGTATTTAAAACAGCGAGAGGAGAGCCGGGAGTTTCCGTGTTTAAAACTGCGAGAGGAGAGCCGGGAGTTTCAGTGTTCAAAACAGCGAGGGGGAGCAGGGAATTTCAGTGTTTAAAACAGCGAGAGGAGAGCCGGGAGTTTCCGTGTTGAAAACAGCGGGAGGAGAGCCGGGAGTTTCCGGGTTTAAAACAGCGAGAGGGGAGCCGGGTGTTTCACAGTTTAAAACAGTGAGAGGGGAGCCGGGAGATTGTGTTAACAACAGCGAGAGGAGAGCTGGGAGTTCCAGTGTTTAAAACAGCGAGAGGTGAGCCGGGCATTTCATTGTTTAAAACAGCGAGAAGGGAGCCGGGAGTTTCAGTGTTTAATACAGCGAGAGGAGAGCCGGGGGTTTCAGTGTTTAAAACAGCGAGAGGGGAGCCGGGAGTTTCAGTGTTTAAAACAGCGAGAGAAGAGCCGGGAGTTTCAGTGTTTAAAACAGCGAGAGGAGAGCCGGGCATTTCATTGTTTATAACAGCGAGAGGAGAGCCGGGAGTTTGTGTTTAAAACAGCGAGAGGCAAGCCGGGAGTTTCAGTGTTGAAAACAGTGAGAGGGGAGCCGGGAGTTTCAGTGTTTAAAACAGCGAGAGGAGAGCCAGGAGTTTCCGTGTTTAAAACAGCGAGAGGAGAGCCGGGAGTTTGTGTTTAAAACAGCGAGAGGCATGCCGGGAGTTTCAGTGTTTAAAACAGTGAGAGGGGAGCCGGGAGTTTCAGTGTTTAAAACAGCGAGGGGAGAGCCGGGAGTTTCAGTGTTTAAAACAGCGAGAGGAGAGCCGGGAGTTTCAGTATTTAAAACAGCGCGAGGAGAGCCCGGAGTTTCAGTGTTTGAAACAGCGGGCGGAGAGCCGGGAGCTTCCGTGTTTAAAACAGCGAGAGGAGAGCCGTGAATTTCAGTGTTTAAAACAGCGAGAGGAGAGCCGGGTGTTTCAGTGTTCAAAACAGCGAGAGGGGAGCAGGGAATTTCAGTGTTTAAAACAGCGAGAGCAGAGCCAGGAATTTCAGTGTTTAAAACAGCGAGAGGAGAGCCGGGCGTTTCAGTGTTTAAAACAGCGAGAGGAGAGCCGGGAGTTTCCGGGTTTAAAACAGCGAGAGGAGATCCGCGAGTTTCAGTGTTTAAAACAGCGAGAGGAGAGCCGGGAGTTTCCGGGTTTAAAACAGCGAGAGGAGAGCCGGGAGATTCAGTGTTTAAAACAGCGAGAGGAGAGCCGGGAGTTTCCGGGTTTAAAACAGCGAGAGGAGATCCGCGAGTTTCAGTGTTTAAAACAGCGAGAGGAGAGCCGGGAGTTTCCGGGTTTAATACAGCGAGAGGAGAGCCGGGCGTTTCAGTGTTTAAAACAACGAGAGGAGAGCCGGGAGTTTCCGGGTTTAAAACAGCGAGAGGAGAGCCGCGAGTTTCAGTGTTTAAAACAGCGAGAGGAGAGCCGGGAGTTTCCGGGTTTAAAACAGCGAGAGGAGAGCCGGGAGTTAGTGTTTAAAAACAGCGAGAGGAAAAATCTAAACAGCTGTTTGGATGATAGTGGCAGGAGAGCTCCAAGCCATGGTCTGCTCTTGTGCCGTGTGGGAGACAATAAATGGTTCCTGTTCCCAGGACCAGCATTTGTGCAGGAAATGATTCGGCTGCAGATCCTGGAAGCTCGAGTTTCGGATCTGGAGTGGCGTCTGGAGATACGATGGAGCACCCGCAAGGCGGAAGAATATCGTGGATTGCACTTCTAGACAGGTGGTCACACTGCAACCTCAGATTCCACAGGCAGAAGGGGATAAGTGACCACCAGGCAGAGTAAGGGGACTAGGCAGGCACTGCAGGAATCTCCAGTGGCCATCCCCTTGCAAAAAAGATATTCTGTGTGGATGCTGTAGAGGGGAATGACCTTTGTTACAGGCTCCTGTTCAGCTCTCAACAGTGCCTAAGGAACTGAAACAGAATCATAACTTTTTTAAGTTTTAAGATGGTGCGGAAAGATCTATTTATTCCAGGAATGATAATATAAGAAATAGGATTTTGTTGTTTTATTAAACAAACTTTATTAAAAGAAAACAATATTTAAACTTTTAAACTTCAACTCTTAACATTAACAGATTGCATGTGGTTTCTTAACCGTAACACACTAGTTCCTATTAAACACCACTTTAAATAAACATGCAGCCCTTGTTCCATTTATACAGACAGGTAAAGGCAATACTTGCATTTTGGAAGCAATCTTCTGTTTTGGACATTGGTTCAGAACCCTTTTCTAAAGCCTGCCTCAGTGGCAACTTTCATGACCTCCCTCGGTCGATTTCCAAAGCCTTCTCCTCTAACTGTTAAGAACGGTAATCTTGTTCTCTCTATCTGTAGGTTCCACCCAGCCCCTCAAACAAAGGTTCTTTGCTGGGGTTTCCAGGCTTGAACCCATCAGCATATCTTGGCTGGTTGACTCTTGTTTTCATTTATATGCAAGAACAGAACCATGCTATTGATATGTAATCTCCCATTGACAGACAAAGAGGCCATCAGACTCTGTAATGGGCTAATAACTAGTTAGGCAGGAGCGTCCCGAAGAACAATAGATCTGGGGCACCCTGCATATTGCCACTTAAGAGTTTAAATCTAACTAGGCCAATCTAACTTGTCCTGTTGTGGGCATATCCCTCTGACTCTGTGCTCGCAAGTCCCCCCCACCCCCCAGTCTCCCCTCAGTCTATTTAACCCCCAAATTGCCTGCTACATTGGGGTCTCATTTCTGAACCCAATTTCCTAATATCTCCCTCTAACACCTCCTCGGGGATAACAGCAGCAGCCAAATTTCGTAGCACCACGATTGGTTCTGCTGCATAGGGGAGAAGCAAAAGGCAGAGCAATACAATAGTCATAGGGAATTAAGTATGAGGGGAATAGATGGATGTTTCTGTGGCAGCAAAAGAGACTCCAGGATGGTATGTTGCCTTCCTAGTGCTCGGGTCCAGCATATCGAAGAGCATTTGCAGGATATTCTGAAGGGGAGGGTGAACAGCCAGTTGTTGTGGAACACATGGGTACAAACGATCTAGGTTAAAGAAGGGATGAGGACCTGAAATAGAATGCAGGAAGCGAGGAAGCAAGTTGAAAAGTAGGACCACGAAAGGTAGTTATCTCAGCATTACTCCCAGTGCCACGTGCTAGTCAGAGTAGAAATAGCGGGATATATACGATGAATACATGGCTGAAAAGCTGGTGTGAGGGGGATGGTTTCCGATTCCAAGGGCATGGGACTGGTTCTGGAAGAGGTGGGAAGTGAGACAATCTGGACAGGTTACACCTGGGCAGGACCGGGACTGATGTCCTTGGTGGAGTACTTAAAAGTAAAGGGATAGGATATGATCTAGTTGGGATTACAGAGACATGGCTCCAAGGGGGCCAAGGATGGGAACTAAACATTGAGGGCTATTCAGGCTTTAGGAAGGACAGACAGAAAGGAAAGGCGGTGGAATTGCATTGTTGATTAAAGAAGATATTGATACAATATTGTGGAAAGATATTAGCAATACAATATTGAGGAAAGATATTAGCAATATAAAATAAGGGAAAACATTCAAAGTGATGCAGGAACAGAGGGACCTGGGTGGACATGTGCATGGAAGGATGAGAAATTGAAAATAATGGCTTCAGTCTTCTCAATAGTTAATTGGAGGAAATTGCAGCTCAATCTATACTAGGTATTAGACAAGCAGTTTGATCATAGAACATAGAAAATACAGCACAGAACAGGCCCTTCGGCCCACGATGTTGTGCCCAACCTTTGTCCTAGATTAATCATAGATTATCATTGAATTTACAGTGCAGAAGGAGGCCATTCGGCCCTTTGAGTCTACACCGGCTCTTGGAAAGAGCACCCTACCCAAACTCAACACCTCCACCCAACACCAAGGGCAATTTGGACATTAAGGGCAATTTATCATTGGCCAATTCACCTAACCCGCACATCTTTGGACTGTGGGAGGAAACCAGAGCACCCGGAGGAAACCCACGCAGACACTGGGAGGACGGGCAGACTCCGCACAGACAGTGACCCAAGCCGGAATCGAACCTGGGACCCTGGAGCTGTGAAGCAATTGTGCTATCCACAATGCTACCGTGCTGCCCTTGAGAACAAATAAATCTACACTATATCATTTTACCGTAATCCATGTACCTATCCAATAGCTGCTTGAAGGTCCCTAATGTTTCCGACTCAACTACTTCCACAGGCAGTGCATTCCATGCCCCCACTACTCTCTGGGTAAAGAACCTACATCTGATATCCCTCCTATATCTTCCACCTTTCACCTTAAGTTTATGTCCCCTTGTAATGGTTTGTTCCACCCGGGGAAAAAGTTTCTGACTGTCTACTCTATCTATTCCCCTGATCATTTTATAAACCTCTATCAAGTCGCCCCTCATCCTTCTCCGTTCTAATGAGAAAAGGCCTAGCACCCTCAACCTTTCCTCGTAATACCTACTCTCCATTCCAGGCAACATCCTGGTAAATCTTCTTTGCACCTTTTCCAGAGCTTCCACATCCTTCCTAAAATGAGGCGACCAGAACTGTACACAGTACTACAAATGTGGCCTTACCAAGGTTTTGTACAGCTGCATCATCACCTCACGGCTCTTAAATTCAATCCCTCTGTTAATGAACGCGAGCACACCATAGGCCTTCTTCACAGCTCTATCCACTTGAGTGGCAACTTTCAAAGATGTATGAACATAGACCCCAAGATCTCTCTGCTCCTCCGCATTGCCAAGAACTCTACCGTTAACCCTGTATTCCGCATTCATATTTGTCCTTCCAAAATGGACAACCTCACACTTTTCAGGGTTAAACTCCATCTGCCACTTCTCAGCCCAGCTCTGCATCCTATCTATGTCTCTTTGCAGCCGACAACAGCCCTCCTTACTATCCACAACTCCACCAATCTTCGTATCGTCTGCAAATTTACTGACCCACCCTTCAACTCCCTCATCCAAGTCATTAATGAAAATCACAAACAGCAGAGGACCCAGAACTGATCCCTGCGGTACACCACTGGTAACTGGGATCCAGGCTGAATATTTGCCATCCACCACCACTCTCTGACTTCTATCGGTTAGCCAGTTCGTTATCCAACTGGCCAAATTTCCCACTATCCCATGCCTCCTTACTTTCTGCGTAAGCCTACCATGGGGAACTTTATCAAATGCCTTACTAAAATCCATGTACACTACATCCACTGCTTTACCTTCATCCACATGCTTGGTCACCTCCGCAAAGAATTCAATAAGATTTGTAAGGCAAGACCTACCCCTCCCAAATCCGTGCTGACTATCCCTAATCAAGCAGTGTCTTTCCAGATGCTCAGAAATCCTATCCTTCGGTACCCTTTCCATTACTTTGCCTACCACCGAAGTAAGACTAACTGGCCTGTAATTCCCAGGGTTATCCCTAGTCCCTTTTTTGAACAGGGGCATGACATTCGCCACTCTCCAATCCCCTGGTACCACCCCTGTTGACAGTGAGGACGAAAAGATCATTGCCAACGGCTCTGCAATTTCATCTCTTGCTTCCCATAGAATCCTTGGATATATCCCGTCAGGCCCGGGGGACTTGTCTATCCTCAAGTTTTTCAAAATGCCCAACACATCTTCCTTCCTAACAAGTATTTCCTCGAGCTTACCAATCTGTTTCACACTGTCCTCTCCAACAATATCGCCCCTCTCATTTGTAAATACAGAAGAAAAGTACTTGTTCAAGACCTCGCCTATCTCTTCAGACTCGATACACAATCTCCCGCTACTGTCCTTGATCGGACCTACCCTCGCTCTAGTCATTCTCATATTCCTCACATGTGTAAAAGGCCTTGGGGTTTTCCTTGATCCTACCCGCCAAAGATTGTTCATGCCCTCTCTTAGCTCTCCTAATCCCTTTCTTCAGTTCCCTCCTGGCTATCTTGTATCCCTCCAATGCCCTGTCTGAACCTTGTTTCCTCAGCCTTACATAAGTCACCTTTTTCCTCTTAAGACATTCAACCTCTCTTGTCAACCATGGTTCCCTCACTCGACCATCACTTCCGTGCCTGACAGGGACATACATATCAAGGACACGTAGCACCTGTTCCTTGAACAAGTTCCACATTTCACTTGTGTCCTTCCCTGCCAGCCTATGTTCCCAACTTATGCACTTCAATTCTTGTCTGACAACATCGTATTTACCCTTCCCCCAATTGTAAACCTTGCCCTGTTGCACGTACCTATCCCTCTCCATTACTAAAGTGAAAGTCACAGAATTGTGGTCACTATCTCCAAAATGCTCCCCCACTAACAAATCTATCACTTGCCCTGGTTCATTACCCAGTACTAAATCCAATATTGCCCCTCCTCTGGTCGGACAATCTACATACTGTGTTCGAAAAGCTTCCTGGACACACTGCACAAACACCACCCCATCCAAACTATTTGATCTAAAGAGTTTCCACTCAATATTTGGGAAGTTAAAGTCGCCCATGACTACTACCCTATGACTTCTGCACCTTTCCAAAATCTGTTTCCCAATCTGTTCCTCCACATCTCTGCTACTATTGGGGGGCCTATAGAAAACTCCTAACAAGGTGACTGCTCCTTTCCTATTTCTGACTTCAACCCATACTACCTCAATAGGGTGATACTCCTCGAACTGCCTTTCTGCAGCTGTTATACTATCTCTAATTAATAATGCCACCCCCCCACCTCTTTTACCACCCTCCCTAATCTTATTGAAACATCTATAACCAGGGACCTCCAACAACCATTTCTGCCCCTCTTCTATCCAAGTTTCCGTGATGGCCACCACATCGTAGTCCCAAGTACCGATCCATGCCTTAAGTTCACCCACCTTATTCCTGATGCTTCTTGCGTTGAAGTATACACACTTCAACCCCTCTCCGTGCCTGCAAGTACTCTCCTTTGTCAGTGTTCCCTTCCCCACTGCCTCATTACACGCTTTGGCGTCCTGAATATCGGCTACCTTAGTTGCTGGACTACAAATCCGGTTCCCATTCCCCTGCCAAATTAGTTTAAACCCTCCCGAAGAGTACTAGAAAACCTCCCTCCCAGGATATTGGTGCCCCTCTGGTTCAGATGCAACCCGTCCTGCTTGTACAGGTCCCACCTTCCCCAGAATGCGCTCCAATTATCCAAATACCTGAAGCCCTCCCTCCTACACCATTCCTGCAGCCACGTGTTCAACTGCACTCTCTCCCTATTCCTAGCCTCGCTATCACGTGGCACCGGCAACAAACCAGAGATGACAACTCTGTCTGTCCTGGCTTTTAACTTCCAGCCTAACTCCCTAAACTTGTTCATTACCTCCACACCCCTTTTCCTACCTATGTCGTTGGTACCAATGTGCACCACGACTTCTGGCTGCTCACCCTCCCCCTTAAGGATCCTGAAGACACGATCCGAGACATCCCTGGCCCTGGCACCTGGGAGGCAACATACCTTCCGGGAGTCTCGCTCGTGACCACAGAATCTCCTATCTATTCCCCTAACCATTGAATCTCCTACAACTATTGTTTTTCTATTCTCCCCCCTTCCCTTCTGAGCCCCAGAGCCAGACTCAGTCCCAGAGACCTGGCCGCTAGGGCCTTCCCCTGGTAGGTCATCCCCCCCCCAAAAACGGTATACTTGTTTTGAAGGGGAACGGCCACGAGGGATCCCTGCACTTTCTGCCTGTTTGTTTTTTTCCCCCTGACTGTAACCCAGCTATTCTTGTCCTGTACCTTGGGTGTGGTTACCTCCTTGTAACTCTTCTCAATCACCTCCTCTGCCTCCTGGATGATCCGAAGTTCATCCAGCTTCAGCTCCAGTTCCCTAACACGGTCTTTGAGGAGCTGAAGTTGGGTGCACTTCCCGCAGGTATAGTCAGCGGGGACACCGGTGGTATCCCTCACCACCCACATCCTACAGGAGGAGCATGTAACTGGCCTAGCCTCCATCCCCTCTTACCTGACAGAATATAGCTGCCCTGTGGACTAACTAGATCTCCGCCCTCCGACTCTGCTCCCAGTCAGCTACACTTTCTGTAAACTCCTGGCTCTCTTCTCACTCTTTGCAGAAATGTCGGAAACAAAATGAAAGGAGCACCTTACTCCCTCCTCACCTAACTCCCTCGGTCACCAAACACTCACTATCGCACTCAAATGCACCAAATTCAGCACTCCCTCGGTCACCAAACACTCACTATCGCACTCAAATGCACCAAATTCAGCACTCAGTGCTAACAAAGTCTGCACTGTCGGGGATCACTTTTATACTGTGAATCTAGCCTCTGAAAATTGGCCTAATCCAATTAACTAATTAACAAGCTCCAGCTGCAAGTACCTACAAGTGGAAGCCTGTTTAAAGCTTATTGAAAATTCACCTTCTTCTAAACCAAACAGCAACTTTTAAGTTAATTAACTAAATAAAAGAAAGACTAAACTTTAGATAAAAATGAAGCCTTATACTCCCTCGGTCACCAAACTCTCACTATCGCACTCAAATGCACCAAATTCAGCACTCAGTGCAAAATTAAACGATTTAGCAACTGTGGAGGAATCAAGAGAAGTGGTGAGGTCGAGCTGGATGTCATCATTAGAGACATGAACTAATGCTGTGCTTTCACATGCTGCCAGCAAGGGCAGCAGCTGTAGGTGAGTAACAGGAAGGGACAAGGGTAAAGGCCCAGTTTGATATTTCCCAGGGTTCCATCCTATGACCATGAACTCCATTCCTGGTGGCTTATTAGTCAGAATCTCCTCCAGAATGTTTGATCCACCATGCAAACATAAAATAAAGGCGATAAGCTGTTGATAATTGTGTTTTCTTTGTTTATAACATTCTTGAACTATGAATTAAGATTACGCATTTTAATGTAGTTGATTTTCTACAGGGTGCACTGTTGGATTAAAATAACTTGGTGAACTCATTTAAATAAGATTGTTCTGTAGGGTTAAATGAGTAAGATGTTTGGTGATCACAGAATGGTGGTGTTTGTAGAAGCTAAAGCTGTACCGTTCAACTTGGGTAGGTCTGAAACTGTCAGAATTAAATTGGCTGCCTGTTTTATGGGTTCCGAGTATCCTATGCATGGTCCTGCCTTCTTCCATGATATATGATGTTTTTCCTGAGAGGTTACTACATATCATCCGGGAAGAAGAAAATGATTGAGGTTGTAGAAAATCCAGCATACACTTCAATGTGTCTAGAGTACAAAAGTTAAGTGCATAATAATACTTTGAGTTATAGGATGCAAGATATCTTGAACTTGAAGAACTTGTTCAGTATCATCTGGGGAGTGAGGTAATCTGGTCCTGACCTTCCTTCAACCCCTGGATGTAATCTTGCTTCTGACCTCTGTCGTTTTCTTTTCATCCCATATTGTTTGGCAGGTCATGCAAGTCATATGTTATTTACTGAAGACCCTCTTTCCACAGGGTGTGAAATGCTACTGGGAAATTCTTGTGGGAACTTTACCTGCGAACCGCTGATACGGTGACCTGGAGCAGTGCTTTTGCATTCAAAGTAACTTGAAAGGACTTGGATAATCCTTGCCGTGTTGTATTTTGTTGTCTCTGTTGCAGTGCTGTACAGGTCAGTGCTAGTGGCTGGCTTTGTATGGTTACAATAGAGTGTAGAGTGCTGTTTGGATTCAGTTACTAAATGCTTTCATCTAATTGGAGGTGATTGGGATGGTGTCTATTAGTCTGTGGGAAGAAATCACTTAGTGCCCAGACAGCGAGAGGGAAATGCTGGATAGTGGTTACTGCTTCCTCCCCAGAGTGCCTCCCCTTACCGTTTTGCCCCCCAACGTAGTGCAACAAAGTTACAGGATGAATTGGATTTGCTTTCTGTAATTCATACATTTTGACAAGTAAGCCAAATATCTGGTATTTAAAGCCACTGTGCATTTTGTCATTGGGCTTGGTAAATTCTGAATTTAGGTATGGAGTGATTCACCTAAGAGGTCTAGCAACCAGAGTGGTGGCATTTGTAGAAGCCATGGCTGCAACTTTCAACTCCTGTCAGGCCTGAACTGTGAGAATTAGATTGGCGGTCTGTTTTACACCAACTCCGAGTTTCCTTTGCATTATTCCATGTTATACAAGGTCTGAGGCAGCTCCAGTACGACAATTGGTATTGGGTGTGTGGCAGGCTAAGAAATTTGCTCATTGATGCAGACAGATCTACTATTTCAGGGCACTGCTGAAGATTGACATCCAGCATGGCCCATTAAAGAGATCTGAGCTAAACTATCACTTAAGACTGAATTTTTTCGACTCCATTCTGGGTAATTTGAATACTAGTGTCCTGACAAGGGTTCTTGTTTTTGAGCAATGGGAAACATCAGTGCTCTGTACTACTAAACTGTATATTTGAGCGGTTTAGGCCGATACTCTCTGGAGTTTAGAAGAATGAGGAGATCTAATTGAGGTATACGATATGATAAAAGGTATTGACAAAGGTAGACATAGAGAGGCTGCTTCCTCTTGTGGGGAAATCTAGAACAAGAACTCGTTTAAGGATAAAGGGTAGCAGATTTAAAACCAGGATGAGGAGAAATTACTTCTCTCAATGGGTGGTGAATCTGGAATTCACGACCCCAGAGTGCACTGAATGTCGGGACATTGAGTAAACTCAAGGAGGAGATAGATAGATTTTTAATTAGTAATGGGGGTTGAAGGGTTATGGAGAACGGGCAGGAAAGTGGAGTCTGCGGCCGAGAGATCAGCCACGATGGTATTGAATGGAGGGGAAAGGCGCGAGGGGCTGAATTGCCCAGTTCTTATGACTTACTTTTTAAACACTAGGTGATATCTTCCAGTAAACTAATACACAGCCATCCCAATGAGCTCCAATTAGATGAAAGTGCAGTGATTATGCGGCTGATTAACCTCTAACAGTACCCCTGTTTCTTATCAGCTTGTGATGAAACTCTGAACCTCATGGCTGACGATAAGGGGAGCGAGCCTGCACTGTAAGTTGGCCGCACAGAAATTCTACCAATGTGGGTGGGTTACAAATTCTGCTCCGATACCAGACTGACATTAAAAACATTGTCATAGGCAGATCAGAGAGGGTGATGCAGGGCAAGCAGAACATTAATATGGTTTTATTCATATCTACATAGAAATGATAGCACAGAGCCGTGCTGTTGTCCTTCACCTGAGGAACAGGCCAAATCCTTTGTACCCATTCTGTTCCTGTCTCCCTTTATTTCCCTTTCATTAAACCATCATCCTATCTACTGGTACACATTGAAATAGTCTCTGTTTTAAAACTAACTCTTGTTGTATATTCCGCAATCTCACAACTCCATTTGGGTGATTGTGTCAGCCTTGAACCAGGTGTGATTGGGTAAGTCACAGACATATACAACCTCCAAAAGTCAGTGCTTCCCAAATGATTTTCCTGTGTGAAAATTAATGTGACCCCAAATGCCAACAAAACAAGAAAACAACATTGTAACATTCAATATGAAATTAGAGTTTGCGTGTTGTTGATCAACATGAAAATCTGTATTTTAAACTATGTTGTTAAAGTTTTATTATTTCATGCACTTATGTAAGTTTCAGTCAAGTTCTTCAAATTTCCTGGTGAAAGAAGACTCACTGACGGTCCTTGTCTCCTGCTTCCTGGCTCTGGATAGCTGCACATTGCCCCTTATAAAGATGGCAGGCCTTTTCCTTAAAAGAAACCCCAGAGTCGCCACCCCACCTGCTGCAAATGCAGAACTGGTAGCTTCTTATTCGGGGTTTTCTGCCTACATAATATGTTGATGAAGCCACCCGCCCACCCACCAGATTCATTACTCTCCTCTGCTGCACCTCTGAGGGAAATTGAGTGCAGTTAAGAGCCAATCGCAATGCTGTGGGCCTCGGGTCACGTAAGCCAGACCAGGTAAGGGTGTCAGATTTCTTTCCCTACTGCACAAAGTGAACAAGATGGATTTTTACGACAATTGACAATAATTTCATGGCCATCGTTGGATTTTCAGTTTCAGAGCTTTTTCTTTTTATTGAATTCAAATTCCTCCATCTGCCATGGTGGGATTCAAACCCTGGTACCCAGAACGTTACCATGGGCCTCTGGATTACCAGTCCAGTGACAATACCACAATGCCACTTCCTGCCCGCCAGTCAGCCTGTGATCCAGTAAGCTGCTCGATGGCCCTTGCAGCAGGGAGCAAGCCAGGGCTACTTTGTTATTTTCTAAGTATGATTACAAGATTAATTAAACTTTGAGCTTTTTCCACTTGCCTGTATTTCACAGAAGTTGAAATGGGACGCAGGAAATCAAAGAGAAAGCCTCCTACCAAGAAGAAGGTGCTCGGCACTCTGGAAACACAGTTCACGTGTCCATTCTGTAACCATGAAAAGTCATGTGATGTTAAGATGTAAGTGTGTGGCATCACAACAATCATGTTTATTAAGTTTCAGGCTTGGTAGGAGCCAGTTTGCAGATGTAATTGGTCATTGCACGTTGAAGTTACGTCCAACTGTTGAAATTGGTACATTCAACAGAGATAAAAGTCCTGCAGCCAATCAGGCTTTGGGATATTAATGCAAAATACTTTCTTGGGTTCAGTGTGATTGACCATTCTGTTGACTCCTATGAGCTGACGTGTATCTTTTCATGCTGTATAGCTGGTAAATACTGATTTCAATGCTGCCATTTCCATGTATGTGAGTGGAATATATCACGTCCTGTGCAGCGATTTTCCTTCTTCAACAAATTCATCAAACATAGCTGTGTCAGGTGGAAAGTTGGCCTGAAATCAAGCGAGACTTTATTGAACTGAATAAAGTGATAGTTTAACGTAGAACATGCAGTGCAGAAGGAGGCCATTCGGCCCATCGAGTCTGCACCGACCCACTTAAACTCTCACTTCCATCCTAACCCTGTAACCCAATAACCCCTCCTAACCTTTTTGGTCAGTAAGGGCAATTTAGCATGGCTAATCCGCCTAACCTGCACGTCTTTGGACTATGGGAGGAAACCGGAGCACCCGGAGGAAACCCACGCACACACGGTGAGAACGTGCAGACTCCGCACAGGCAGTGACCCAGCGGGGAATCGAACCTGGGACCCTGGCGCTGTGAAGCTACAGTGCTAACCACTGTGCTACCGTGCTTTATTGAACTGAATAATATACAGTAAAAAGCAACAAATTATTGAATTCAACACTGTTATGCACCCAAATGAAATATTCAATATCCTGTGAGGTCATAATGGCACAAAAGTCTGTATCTGTCTTATTTAAGTAATAAATGTATAATCATCTTAGAAAGATAAATTTGATGCGATTTGCTGTGCAATCTAAAATCTGAGACCATTTAACACTAAGTTGTGTGTAAACCTTTTGGCATGTTTTACTTTACAAAGTGCACTTTCTGAAACCTGGCGTAGTAGGCTTATCTGACCTCTGAGTTCAGGGCTTTTCCTGTGAAGAATACTTGGTGTAATTTGAGTTTTTATTGTTTCTATCAAAGATTATAAGCTAGAAACTAACCGTATCCTGTAAGTTCATTAACATGTCAGTACCCACCTCCATGTACCAACCAAACATATAAAAGTAGTTGTAACAAATGGACTGATGAACTTTCTGCCTACCCCTTGATCAGGGAGCATTGCAAATTTGGGTTTGATTTGACCTGTCCCTCTGATGGATGGAGATGACTCTTTTCTGAGTTCTGTGCTTCACTCTCTGCAAATGATCCTTCCAATTTCACAGGCTAGAATTGAAAACATTAGGGTGGGGAAAACTGATTGGAACCATCTTTCTGATTTATGGAAGCATAATGTGGAGTTTTGTGTTAAGATCTAGCTGTTTTAATGTTTTGCTCCCCAACCACGTTTTCCAGGGACCGCGCGCGGAATACGGGGGTCATATCTTGCACCGTGTGTTTAGAAGAATTCCAAACTCCAATAACATGTATCCTTCATTTTAAAAACAAAAGAGCATGTACATTCAGTCTGACTCTCCCACTCAAGTCCTTTTTTTCTCCTTTCTTCCTTGTGCTCTCAACAGCACAACTTGCATTTATTTCTTTGAATAATAATCTAAGAAGCAGACGTCAGGAGGAGTGTCCAGAAGCTTAGTCAGAGGTTGGTGTTATGGAGCGTATTAAAGGTTCGGCAGAGAACTCCAGAGCATGGGCCTGAATGGCTGAAGTCACTTTTGTCAGTGGTTGGTACAAAGGGAATGGGGATTCACAAAGAGTCGGAGGAACATGGCATTCTTGGGGTTATGGAGGGTGGTGGGGGCTACCTGTGGGTGTTGAGGGAGAAAATGTATCACTGAAGAAGTTTTAGATGGGTTTAAATCATTTTAAACTTAGCGGTATTGGGAGGCAAATGTTAGGTGGATCCAGGCAGCAGGAAGTACTGGGTGAGCTGAAGTTTATAGAGGCTTGACAACCAGCCAGAAACTCTTTGGAATGCTGCAGTCTAGAAACATCAAAAACATTGAGATCTTAACAGAAGTTAGGTTTAAATGGGTGGTGTTAGATTTTGCAATCAGAAGCTCTGTTAGGGATTGAATAAAATGGCGAGGCTGCAGCTCGAGTCAGTGGCTGGGGAGGGGATTGGAATCGAGGGTAAGTCAGAGGTCAAAGACAAAAACTTCCATCTTCACAATATCTAATCTGAGTAAGTGAAGGCTTATCCCAGATCTTGATGCAGGGCCGGTGAAGTAGTGTGTCAACACGGGCAGTGTTGCACTCCAGTCTGGTCCACACTCCTTCCTTCCAGTGCTCCTCTGATCAGCCTAATATTCGCCCACTCTAAATTACAGCAGATCTTCAAATGAGCTGCCTGTGCCCTAACCTGCAGCCAGTTTTGCTCACCCATCACCTTGTGTTCATTGATCTACATTGATGGCCACCTGGTCTTTGTACAGTCAAATTGTCTTCACCTCTCATTCCCTCTCTTTTTAAAATCTCCCATCAAATTCTCCTTTGGCTCAGCATTTGTTTTCTTCCTTGTGCCTCTATGAAACATTGTAGAAAATATATTTCCTATCTGACAGGTGTTATGCAAATTGAGAGGAGTGGAAAGTTGAGGTGCTATAAGAAAAGCACAGTACCAGGGCAGCTGGATGGGAGGATTTTGTATGGGTTAATGTAGGGCAAGTGGTGCAAAGATAACTAGACAGTTAGTGGGAAGCCAGGTTTCAGTCAAATCAGGGTGATTACGCAATCCTCCACACTAACCAAGAACAAAGCAAAGTACAGCACAGGAACAGGCCCTTCGGCCCTCCAAGCCCGTGCCGACCATGCTGCCCGACTAAACTACAATCTTCTACACTTCCGGGGTCCGTATCC
This sequence comes from Scyliorhinus torazame, assembly GCF_047496885.1. Classification (NCBI taxonomy): domain Eukaryota; kingdom Metazoa; phylum Chordata; class Chondrichthyes; order Carcharhiniformes; family Scyliorhinidae; genus Scyliorhinus; species Scyliorhinus torazame. The sequence goes on along the minus strand of NC_092733.1, from coordinate 591,565 downwards.
TTCTATTCCCATCCTATTCATATATTTGTCAAGATGCCCCTGAAATGTCCCTATCGTCCCTGCTTCCACCACCTCCTCCGGTAGCGAGTTCCAGGCACCCACTACCCTCTGCGTATTTAAAAAAAAAAAAAAAAAAAAAAACTTGCCTCGTACAATCCTCTGACTATCCACTCTGTCTATGCCCCTTATAATTTTGTAGACCTCTATCAGGTCAACCCTCAACCTCCGTCGTTCCAGTGAGAACAAACAGAGTTTATTCAACCGCTCCTCATAGCTAATGCCCTCCATACCAGGCTACATTCTGGTAAATCTCTTCTGCACCCTCTCTAAAGCCTCCACATCCTTCTGGTAGTGTGGCGACCAGAATTGAACACTATACTCCAAGTGTGGCCTAACTAAGGTTCTATACAGCTGCAACATGACTTGCCAATTCTTATACTCCATGCCCCGGCCAATGAAGGCAAGCATGCCGTATGTCTTCTTGACTACCTTCTCCACCTGTGTTGCCCCTTTCAGTGACCTGTGGACCTGTACACCTAGATCTTTCTGACTGTCAATACTCTTGAGGGTTCTACCATTCACTGTATATTCCCTACCTGCATTTGACCTGCCAAAATGCATTACCTCACATTTGTCCGGATTAAACTCCATCTGCCATCTCTCCGCCCAAGTCTCCAAACAATCTAAATCCTGCTGTATCCTCTGGCAGTCCTCATCGCTATCTGCAATTCCACCAACCTTTGTGTCATCTGCAAACTTACTAATCAGACCAGTTACATTTTCCTCCAAATCATTATATATACTACGAACAGCAACGGTCCCAGCACTGATCCCTGTGGAACACCACTGGTCACAGCCGTCCAATTAGAAAAGCATCCCTCCATTGCTACTCTCTGCCTTCTATGGCCTAGCCAGTTCTGTATCCACCTTGCCAGCTCACCCCTGATCCCGTGTGACTTCACCTTTTGTACTAGTCTACCATGAGGGACCTTGTCAAAGGCCTTACTGAAGTCCATATAGACAACATCCACTGCCCTACCTGCATCAATCATCTTTGTGACCTCTTCGAAAAACTCATCAAGTTAGTGAGACACGACCTCCCCTTCACAAAACCGTGCTGCCTCTCGCTAATACGACCACTTGCTTCCAAATGGGAGTAGATCCTGTCTCGAAGAATTCTCTCCAGTAATTTCCCTGCCACTCACCGGCCTGTAGTTCCCTGGATTATCCTTGTTACCCTTCTTAAACAAAGGAACAACATTCGCTATTCTCCAGTCCTCCGGGACATCACCTGAAGATAGTGAGGATCCAAAGATTTCTGTCAAGGCCTCAGCGATTTCCTCTCTAGTCTCCTTCAGTATTCTGACGTAGATCCCATCAGGCCCTGGGGACTTATCTACCTTAATATTTTTCAAGACGCCCAACACCTCGTCTTTTTGGATCTCATGTCCCCATTTGGATTAAGGCCTGGAGTCTTGTTTGTAAGTGGCCTGGATACTGGCGAGAAGAACATAGAACATAGAAAATACAGCACAGAACAGGCGCTTCGGCCCACGATGTTGTGCCGAACCTTTGTCCTAGATTAATCATAGATTATCATTGAATTTACAATGCAGAAGGAGGCCATTCGGCCCTTTGAGCCTACACCGGCTCTTGGAAAGAGCACCCTACCCAAACTCAACACCTTCACCCAACACCAAGGGCAATTTGGACATTAAGGGCAATTTATCATTGGCCAATTCACCTAATCCGCACATCTTTGGATTGTGGGAGGAAACCGGAGCACCCGGAGGAAACCCACGCAGACACGGGGAGGACGTGCAGACTCCGCACAGTCAGTGACCCAAGCCGGAATCGAACCTGGGACCCTGGAGCTGTGAAGCAATTGTGCTATCCACAATGCTACCGTGCTGCCCTTGAGAACAAATAAATCTACACTATATCATTTAACCGTAATCCATGTACCTATCCAATAGCTGCTTGAAGGTCCCTAATGTTTCCGACTCAACTACTTCCACAGGCAGTGCATTCCATGCCCCCACTACTCTCTGGGTAAAGAACCTACCTCTGACATCCCCCCTATATCTTCCACCATTCACCTTAAATTTATGTCCCCTTGTAATGGTTTGTTCCACCCGGGGAAAAAGTCTCTGACTGTCTACTCTATCTATTCCACGATCAACTTATAAACCTCTATCAAGTCGCCCCTCATCCTTCTCCGTTCTAATGAGAAAAGGCCTAGCACCCTCAACCTTTCCTCGTAAGACCTACTCTCCATTCCAGGCAACATCCTGGTAAATCTTCTTTGCACCTTTTCCAAAGCTTCCACATCCTTCCTAAAATGAGGCGACCAGAACTGTACACAGTACTCCAAATGTGGCTTTACCAAGGTTTTGTACAGCTGCATCATCACCTCACGGCTCTTAAATTCAATCCCTCTGTTAATGAACGCAAGCACACCATAGGCCTTCTTCACAGCTCTATCCACTTGAGTGGCAACTTTCAAAGATGTATGAACATAGACCCCAAGATCTCTCTGCTCCTCCACATTGCCAAGAACTCTACCGTTAACCCTGTGTTCCGCATTCATATTTGTCCTTCCAAAATGGACAACCTCACACTTTTCAGGGTTAAACTCCATCTGCCACTTCTCAGCCCAGCTCTGCATCCTATCTATGTCTCTTTGCAGCCGACAACAGCCCTCCTTACTATCCACAACTCCACCAATCTTCGTATCGTCTGCAAATTTACTGACCCACCCTTCAACTCCCTCATCCAAGTCATTAATGAAAATCACAAACAGCAGAGGACCCAGAACTGATCCCTGCGGTACGCCACTGGTAACTGGGATCCAGGCTGAATATTTGCCATCCACCACCACTCTCTGACTTCTATCGGTTAGCCAGTTCGTTATCCAACTGGCCAAATTTCCCACTATCCCATGCCTCCTTACTTTTTGCATAAGCCTACCATGGGGAACTTTATCAAATGCCTTACTAAAATCCATGTACACTACATCCACTGCTTTACCTTCATCCACATGCTTGGTCACCTCCTCAAAGAATTCAATAAGACTTGGAAGGCAAGACCTACCCCTCACAAATCCGTGCTGACTATCCCTAATCAAGCAGTGTCTTTCCAGATGCTCAGAAATCCTATCCTTCAGTACCCTTTCCATTACTTTGCCTACCACCGAAGTAAGACTAACTGGCCTGTAATTCCCAGGGTTATCCCTAGTCCCTTTTTTGAACAGGGGCACGACATTTGCCACTCTCCAATCCCCTGGTACCACCCCTGTTGACAGTGAGGACGAAAAGATCATTGCCAACGGCTCTGCAATTTCATCTCTTGCTTCCCATAGAATCCTTGGATATATCCCGTCAGGCCCGGGGGACTTGTCTATCCTCAAGGTTTTCAAAATGCCCAACACATCTTCCTTCCTAACAAGTATTTCCTCGAGCTTACCAATCTGTTTCACACTGTCCTCTCCAACAATATCACCCCTCATTTGTAAATACAGAAGAAAAGTACTCGTTCAAGACCTCTCCTATCTCTTCAGACTCAATACACAATCTCCCGCTACTGTCCTTGATCGGACCTACCCTCGCTCTAGTCATTCTCATATTTCTCACATATGTGTAAAAGGCCTTGGGGTTTTCCTTGATCCTACCCGCCAAAGATTGTTCATGCCCTCTCTTAGCTCTCCTAATCCCTTTCTTCAGTTCCCTCCTGGCTATCTTGTATCCCTCCAATGCCCTGTCTGAACCTTGTTTCCTCAGCCTTACATAAGTCACCTTTTTCCTCTTAACAAGACATTCAACCTCTCTTGTCAACCATGGTTCCCTCACTCGACCATCTCTTCCCTGCCTGACAGGGACATACATATCAAGGACACGTAGCACCTGTTCCTTGAACAAGTTCCACATTTCACTTGTGTCCTTCCCTGCCAGCCTATGTTCCCAACTTATGCACTTCAATTCTTGTCTGACAACATCGTATTTACCCTTCCCCCAATTGTAAACCTTGCCCTGTTGCACGTACCTATCCCTCTCCATTACTAAAGTGAAAGTCACAGAATTGTGGTCACTATCTCCAAAATGCTCCCCCACTAACAAATCTATCACTTGCCCTGGTTCATTACCCAGTACTAAATCCAATATTGCCCCTCCTCTGGTCGGACAATCTACATACTGCGTTAGAAAAGCTTCCTGGACACACTGCACAAACACCACCCCATCCAAACTATTTGATCTAAAGAGTTTCCACTCAATATTTGGGAAGTTAAAGTCGCCCATGACTACTACCCTGTGACTTCTGCACCTTTCCAAAATCTGTTTCCCAATCTGTTCCTCCACATCTCTGCTACTATTGGGGGGCCTATAGAAAACTCCTAACAAGGTGACTGCTCGTTTCCTATTTCTGACTTCAACCCATACTACCTCAGTAGGCTGATACTCCTCGAACTGCCTTTCTGCAGCTGTTATACTATCTCTAATTAATAATGCCACCCCCCCACCTCTTTTACCACCCTCCCTAATCTTATTGAAACATCTATAACCAGGGACCTCCAACAACCATTTCTGCCCCTCTTCTATCCAAGTTTCCGTGATGGCCACCACATCGTAGTCCCAAGTACCGATCCATGCCTTAAGTTCACCCACCTTATTCCTGATGCTTCTTGCGTTGAAGTATACACACTTCAACCCCTCTCCGTGCCTGCAAGTACTCTCCTTTGTCAGTGTTCCCTTCCCCACTGCCTCATTACACGCTTTGGCGTCCTGAATATCGGCTACCTTAGTTGCTGGACTACAAATCCGGTTCCCATTCCCCTGCCAAATTAGTTTAAACCCTCCCGAAGAGTACTAGAAAACCTCCCTCCCAGGATATTGGTGCCCCTCTGGTTCAGATGCAACCCGTCCTGCTTGTACAGGTCCCACCTTCCCCAGAATGCGCTCCAATTATCCAAATACCTGAAGCCCTCCCTCCTACACCATTCCTGCAGCCACGTGTTCAACTGCACTCTCTCCCTATTCCTAGCCTCGCTATCACGTGGCACCGGCAACAAACCAGAGATGACAACTCTGTCTGTCCTGGCTTTTAACTTCCAGCCTAACTCCCTAAACTTGTTTATTACCTCCACACCCCTTTTCCTACCTATGTCGTTGGTACCAATGTGCACCACGACTTCTGGCTGCTCACCCTCCCCCTTAAGGATCTTGAAGACACGATCCGAGACATCCCTGGCCCTGGCACCCGGGAGGCAACATACCTTCCGGGAGTCTCGCTCGCGACCACAGAATCTCCTATCTATTCCCCTAACCATTGAATCTCCTACAACTATTGTTTTTCTATTCTCCCCCCTTCCCTTCTGAGCCCCAGAGCCAGACTCAGTGCCAGAGACCTGGCCGCTAGGGCCTTCCCCCGGTAGGTCATCCCCCCCCAACAGCATCCAAAACGGTATACTTGTTTTGAAGGGGAACGGCCACGAGGGATCCCTGCACTTTCTGCCTGTTTGTTTTTTTTCCCCTGGTGATTGTTAATTAGCAGAGCCCGGGGGTGGAGGGGCAGGGGTATGGACGTGACAGGACAGAGGTTGCATTGAATATAAGAGCAGGGAGGTTATGATGGAGCTGTATAAAACGCTGGTTCGGCCCCAGCTGGAGTATGCAGTTCTGGTCGACACACTATAGGAAGGATGTGATTGCACTGGAGAGGGTGCAGAGGAGATTCCCAAGGATATTGCCTGGCTCGAGCGTTTCGACCATGCAGAGAGGATGGTTATGTTAGGTTGAGGTGGGTTTCCTTCGAACAGAGAAGGCTGAGGGGGGGAGATCTGATTGAGGTGTGTAACATTGAGGGACGTTAATAGGAAGAAACCTTTCCCCTTAATAAAGGGGACAATAAATAACCAGGGGGCATAGATTTTAGGTAAGGGCTAGGAGATTTGAGGAAAAGCTTTTTTACCCAGGCGGTGGTAGGAATCTGGAACTCGCTGGCTGACAGGGTGGTAGAGGCTGTGCTGTATAATTCTGAGGTGGTGAGATTATCTGTCGATGGGTAGGATTGCACTCGTCTGGTTTCATGCATATCTATCTAGTTTTAGCCAGAGACTTACTGGTAATGGCTTCTTTCTACAATGTTACCTCTGCTGTCCCAAAGGATCTATTCCTGACCTCTATTATTTCTCATCTACGTGTTGTGTTCTGGGGACATCAGCTGAAAACATTAGTGATGGTAGCCACCTCCAGCTGACTGATATTTCTCTTGTCCCCACCAGTCAGACAGCTTGCCCCATATTCTGCATTTGAAGAGCAGAAATTTCTTCCAGCTAAGACCAAAGGCATTGACGTCAGTTGTCTGTTCCTTTGCCATCGATTCCATCTAACTATCTGGCAACTGCCAGTGGCTGAACCAGACTTTTCACAATCTGTGTCGTATTGACCTTGCTGAGCTTCTAACAACAGATCCATGCCATCACTAAGACTACCTATTTTCACATCTGCAAAATGATCATCTCTCTAATGTAAAAGGTAAAGTCACCATAGGCTGCTTTCCCCTTTTGAGGGGGTGAGCTGACTGATGGTGGTTTAACCTGAGGGTCCCCACACCTCAGGCAGGGGGTAAGGTTGAGAAGGTGGGGCATGAATAACCTCAGCTGGTACGGAAATTGACCCCGCACTGCAGGCCTTGCTATGCATCACCAATCAGCTATCTAGCCTACTGAGCTAAACCGGTCCTGGTTCCTTTAATGTACTGGTAGCTTAAACCCTGATCCATGCCTTGGTACTCTCTATATTTAAATGTTCCACTGTACTCCTAGCCAGCCTCCCTCTTTTTACCCTCTGTAAATTTCAGGTCATCCAAATTTACAGAGGGTAAAAACTTGTGTCTTAACACCAAGTCCTGTTCATCCATCTCCCATGTTCAGTGACCTGTACAGGGTTGGTTAAGCAACCCCTCTTTTAAAATTTTCACTGTTTTTGAATCCTTCTACGGCCTTGGCCCTCTCTAGCTCATAATTTCGTGATGAACAACAACACGCCAAGATCATAGAATTTGCAGTGCAGAAGGAGGCCATTCGGCCCATCGAGTCTGCACCGGCTCTTGGAAAGAGCACCCTACCCAAGGTCAACAGCTCCACCCTATCTCCATAACCCAGTAACCCCACCCAACACCAAGTGCAATTTTGGACACTAAGGGCAATTTAGCATGGCTAATCCACCTAACCTGCACATCTTCGGACTGTGGGAGGAAACCGGAGCACCCGGAGGAAACCCACGCACACACGGGGAGGATGTGCAGAGTCCGCACAGACAGTGACCCAAGCCGGAATCGAACCTGGGACCCTGGAGCTGTGAAGCAATTGTGCTAACCACTATGCTACCGTGCTGCCCTCCAATTCTAGGCTCTTGATCATCTCTAACTGTTTAATCATGTGGAGATGGTGGTGTTGGACTGGGGTGAGCACAGTAAGACTTCTTACAACACCAGGTTAAAGTCCAACAGGTTTGTTTCAATGTCACTAGCTTTCGGAGCGCTGCTCTTTCCTCGGGTGAAGGAAGGAGCAGCGCTCCGAAAGCTAGTGACATCGAAACAAACCTGTTGGACCTTAACCTGGTGTTGTAAGACTTCTTACTGTGTTCATCATTGGTGGCCAAGCCTTAATTTGCCAATGCTCTCCCCAAACATCTTCACCTCTCTCCTCTATTAAGAGGAACCTACCTCTTTGACCAAACCTTTAGTCACCTTTCCTAATATTTTGCTATGTGGCTAGGTGTCAGTTTGTTTGGCAATGCACCTGTGCAGTGTCTTGGGAAGATTGACTATGTTAATGCATTATACAAATTCAAGTTGATTTTGTTTGGAATAATAGTAAAGTTAGCTCTCACTGGGAGCACAGGTTGGGAAGGTTGGTGAGGTTATCTGTTGCTTGGGGGAATGCTTGGGAAGGTTAGCTTTCGTGAGGGACACATGTTGATGAGGTTAGTTTTCACTGGGGACTCTGGTTCAGAAGGTGAGCTCTCGCTGGGGGTATCGGGTGGTAAGGGTGGATCTCGCTGGGGCCACTGTTGAGAAGGTTAGATCTTCTGGGGGTACTGGGTGAGAAGGTTGGTGAGGTTGGTTTCACGAGGAACATAAGTGGAGAATGTTGCTCTCGTGGGTACTGGGCAGGTAAGTTGGGAAGGATCACTCTCTGGGGACATGGATTGAGGAGGGGGGCTCTCCCTGGGGACATGGATTGAGGAGGGGAGCTCCCTGGGGACATGGATTGAGGAGGGGAGCTCTCTCTGGGGACATTGATTGAGGAGGAGAGCTCTCTCTGGGGACATGGATTGAGGAGGGGAGCTCTCCCTGGGGACATGGATTGAGGAGGGGAGCTCTCCCTGGGGACATGGATTGAGGAGGGGAGCTCCCTGGGGACATGGATTGAGGAGGGGAGCTCTCTCTGGGGACATTGATTGAGGAGGAGAGCTCTCTCTGGGGACATGGATTGAGGAGGGGAGCTCTCTCTGGGGACATATTGGGAAGATTGCTAAGAGGAGAAGATGGGTTACTTCCTGTTTAAGCAGTTGGCGATGTGTACTAATTTCTCTTTCTGTTTGTCTCTCTATCTTCTCTCCTTGGGCAGAGCATATCCAACTTGCTGAGTTTTACCTGAATGATAATAAACATGACCTATGTTCATTTAATTGCTGCTGCCTTTTCTTTAACTGTTGCTACTCAGATCTGTCGGAGCCGGTGGATGTTTACAGTGATTGGATTGATGCCTGTGAAGCAGCAAACCAGTAGTTTAGGATCAAGTCACTTAACGTTTTTATTTCGAGGTGTTTTTCAGATTTCTTTTTTGCCGACTGTATATAAATTGAGTTCATGCAGAATCTTCTGTAATCCTTCGGACTGTTTCCAGGCTGTTATTAAAAAGTTAGAATTCTTCCATTCACTGAGTGAACTTTTACTTTTTAAGATTGAAGTTTTAATGGGTAGCTTTGATGCTTTCAATGGGTGTGAGTGCATATGCATTCACCAATAAGCCTGTTTATGGCCACATTTAGTTGTACGGCCTTCGTAAAACCCATAAACCCAAGTACAGGACTGGGACTGCTCATGCAGCTCACTACCAAGTGTGACAGTGATGAATTAATGATTTTAGTAATGCCAGGGACAAATTGGAGTCATTGCGACACAGCAGGGGGGGTGCAGTCATTGCGACACAGCAGGGGGGGTGCAGTCATTGCGACACAGCAGGGGGGTGGAATCATTGCGACACAGCAGGGGGGCTGCAGTCATTGCGACACAGCAGGGGGGGTGCAGTCATTGCGACACAGCAGGGGGGTGGAATCATTGCGACACAGCAGGGGGGCTGCAGTAATTGCGACACAGCAGGGGGCTGCAGTCATTGCGACACAGCAGGGGGGGTTCAGTCATTGCGACACAGCAGGGGGGGTGCAGTCATTGCGACACAGCAGGGGGGGTGCAGTCATTGCGACACAGCAGGGGGGTGGAATCATTGCGACACAGCAAGGGGGCTGCAGTCATTGCGACACAGCAGGGGGGCTGCAGTCATTGCGACACAGCAGGGGGGGTGCAGTCATTGCGACACAGCAGGGGGGTGGAATCATTGCGACACAGCAGGGGGGCTGCAGTCATTGCGACACAGCAGGGGGCTGCAGTCATTGCGACACAGCAGGGGGGGTGCAGTCATTGCGACACAGCAGGGGGGTGGAATCATTGCGACACAGCAGGGGGGCTGCAGTCATTGCGACACAGCAGGGGGCTGCAGTCATTGCGACACAGCAGGGGGGCTGCAGTCATTGCGACACAGCAGGGGGGGTGCAGTCATTGCGACACAGCAGGGGGGTGGAATCATTGCGACACAGCAGGGGGGGTGCAGTCATTGCGACACAGCTGGGGGGGTTCAGTCATTGCGACACAGCAGGGGGGCTGCAGTCATTGCGACACAGCAGGGGGCTGCAGTCATTGCGACACAGCAGGGGGGCTGCAGTCATTGCGACACAGCAGGGGGGCTGCAGTCATTGCGACACAGCAGGGGGGGTTCAGTCATTGCGACACAGCAGGGGGGGTGGAATCATTGCAGCACAGCAGGGGGGGTTCAGTCATTGCGACACAGCAGGGGGGTGGAATCATTGCGACACAGCAGGGGGGTGCAGTCATTGCGACACAGCAGGGGGGGTGGAATCATTGCGACACAGCAGGGGGGGTGGAATCATTGCGACACAGCAGGGGGGTGCAGTCATTGCGACACAGCAGGGGGGGTGGAATCATTGCGACACAGCAGGGGGGTGCAGTCATTGCGACACAGCAGGGGGGGTGGAATCATTGCGACACAGCAGGGGGGGTGCAGTCATTGCGACTCAGCAGGGGGGGTGCAGTCATTGCGACTCAGCAGGGGGGTGGAATCATTGCGACACAGCAGGGGGGCTGCAGTCATTGCGACACAGCAGGGGGGGTGCAGTCATTGCGACACAGCAGGGGGGTGGAATCATTGCGACACAGCAGGGGGGTGCAGTCATTGCGACAGAGCAGGGGGGTGGAATCATTGCGACACAGCAGGGGGGGTGCAGTCATTGCGACACAGCAGGGGGGGTGGAATCATTGCGACACAGCAGGGGGGTGCAGTCATTGCGACACAGCAGGGGGGGTGGAATCATTGCGACACAGCAGGGGGGGTGCAGTCATTGCGACTCAGCAGGGGGGGGTGCAGTCATTGCGACACAGCAGGGGGGTGGAATCATTGCGACACAGCAGGGGGGTGCAGTCATTGCGACACAGCAGGGGGGGTGCAGTCATTGCGACACAGCAGGGGGGGTGCAGTCATTACGACACAGCAGGGAGGGTGCAGTCATTGCGACACAGCAGGGGGGGTGCAGTCATTGCGACACAGCAGGGGGGTGCAGTCATTGCGACACAGCAGGGGGCTGCAGTCATTGCGACACTGCAGGGGGGGTGCAGTCATTGCGACACTGCAGGGGGGGTGCAGTCATTGCGACACAGCAGGGGGGTGCAGTCATTGCGACACAGCAGGGGGGTGCAGTCAATGCGACACAGCAGGGGGGGTTCAGTCATTGCGACACTGCAGGGGGGGTGCAGTCATTGCTACACAGCAGGGGGGTGCAGTCATTGTGACACAGCAGGGGGGCTGCAGTCATTGCGACACAGCAGGGGGGGTGCAGTCATTGCGACACAGCAGGGGGGGTTCAGTCATTGCGACACAGCAGGGGGGGAATCATTGTGACACAGCAGGGGGTGCAGTCATTGCGACACAGCAGGGGGGCTGCAGTCATTGCGACACAGCAGGGGGGGTGCAGTCATTGCGACACAGCAGGGGGGTGCAGTCATTGTGACACAGCAGGGGGGGTTCAGTCATTGCGACACAGCAGGGGGGGGGAATCATTGTGACACAGCAGGGGGGTGCAGTCATTGCGACACAGCAGGGGGGGTTCAGTCATTGCGACACAGCGGGGGGGGGGAATCATTGTGACACAGCAGGGGGCTGCAGTCATTGCGACACAGCAGGGGGGGTGCAGTCATTGCGACACAGCAGGGGGGTGCAGTCATTGTGACACAGCAGGGGGGGTGCAGTCATTGCGACACAGCAGGGGGGGTGCAGTCATTGCGACACAGCAGGGGGGGTTCAGTCATTGCGACACAGCAGGGGGGCTGCAGTCATTGCGACACAGCAGGGGGGGTTCAGTCATTGCGACACAGCAGGGGGGGTGCAGTCATTGCGACACAGCAGGGGGGTGGAGTCATTGCGACACAGCAGGGGGGGTGCAGTCATTGCGACACAGCAGGGGGGTGGAGTCATTGCGACACAGCAGGGGGGTGCAGTCATTGCAACACAGCAGGAGGGTGGAATCATTGCGACACAGCAGGGGGGTGCAGTCATTGCGACACAGCAGGAGGGTGGAATCATTGCGACACAGCAGGGGGGGGTGCAGTCATGGCGACACAGCAGGGGGGTGGAATCATTGCGACACAGCAGGGGGTGGAATCATTGCGACACAGCAGGGGGGTGCAGTCATTGCGACACAGCAGGAGGGTGGAATCATTGCGACACAGCAGGGGGGTGGAATCATTGCGACACAGCAGGGGGGGTGCAGTCATTGCGACACAGCAGGGGGGGTGCAGTCATTGCGACACAGCAGGAGGGTGGAATCATTGCGACACAGCAGGGGGGGGTTCAGTCATTGCGACACAGCAGGGGTGTGCAGTCATTGCGACACAGCAGGGGGGTGCAGTCATTGCGACACAGCAGGGGGGTGGAATCATTGCGACACAGCAGGGGGGCTGCAGTCATTGCGACACAGCAGGGGGCTGCAGTCATTGTGACACAGCAGGGGGGGTTCAGTCATTGCGACACAGCAGGGGGGGTGCAGTCATTGCAACACAGCAGGGGGGGTGCAGTCATTGTGACACAGCAGGGGGGTGGAATCATTGCGACACAGCAGGGGGGCTGCAGTCATTGCGACACAGCAGGGGGGGTGCAGTCATTGCGACACAGCAGGGGGGTGCAGTCATTGTGACACAGCAGGGGGGCTGCAGTCATTGCGACACAGCAGGGGGGGTGCAGTCATTGCGACACAGCAGGGGGGGTTCAGTCATTGCGACACAGCAGGGGGGGAATCATTGTGACACAGCAGGGGGTGCAGTCATTGCGACACAGCAGGGGGGGGAATCATTGTGACACAGCAGGGGGGTGCAGTCATTGCGACACAGCAGGGGGGGTTCAGTCATTGCGACACAGCGGGGGGGGGGAATCATTGTGACACAGCAGGGGGCTGCAGTCATTGCGACACAGCAGGGGGGGTGCAGTCATTGCGACACAGCAGGGGGGTGCAGTCATTGTGACACAGCAGGGGGGGTGCAGTCATTGCGACACAGCAGGGGGGGTGCAGTCATTGCGACACAGCAGGGGGGGTTCAGTCATTGCGACACAGCAGGGGGGCTGCAGTCATTGCGACACAGCAGGGGGGTTGCAGTCATTGCGACACAGCAGGGGGGGTTCAGTCATTGCGACACAGCAGGGGGGGTGCAGTCATTGCGACACAGCAGGGGGGTGGAGTCATTGCGACACAGCAGGGGGGGTGCAGTCATTGCGACACAGCAGGGGGGTGGAGTCATTGCGACACAGCAGGGGGGTGCAGTCATTGCGACACAGCAGGAGGGTGGAATCATTGCGACACAGCAGGGGGGTGCAGTCATTGCGACACAGCAGGAGGGTGGAATCATTGCGACACAGCAGGGGGGGGTGCAGTCATGGCGACACAGCAGGGGGGTGGAATCATTGCGACACAGCAGGGGGTGGAATCATTGCGACACAGCAGGGGGGGTGCAGTCATTGCGACACAGCAGGGGGGGTGCAGTCATTGCGACACAGCAGGAGGGTGGAATCATTGCGACACAGCAGGGGGGGGTTCAGTCATTGCGACACAGCAGGGGGGGTGCAGTCATTGCGACACAGCAGGGGGGTGCAGTCATTGCGACACAGCAGGGGGGTGGAATCATTGCGACACAGCAGGGGGGCTGCAGTCATTGCGACACAGCAGGGGGCTGCAGTCATTGTGACACAGCAGGGGGGGTTCAGTCATTGCGACACAGCAGGGGGGGTGCAGTCATTGCAACACAGCAGGGGGGGTGCAGTCATTGTGACACAGCAGGGGGGTGGAATCATTGCGACACAGCAGGGGGGCTGCAGTCATTGCGACACAGCAGGGGGGGTGCAGTCATTGCGACACAGCAGGGGGGTGCAGTCATTGTGACACAGCAGGGGGGGTGCAGTCATTGCGACACAGCAGGGGGGGTGCAGTCATTGCGACACAGCAGGGGGGGTTCAGTCATTGCGACACAGCAGGGGGGCTGCAGTCATTGCGACACAGCAGGGGGGGTGCAGTCATTGCGACACAGCAGGGGGGGTTCAGTCATTGCGACACAGCAGGGGGGGTGCAGTCATTGCGACACAGCAGGGGGGTGGAGTCATTGCGACACAGCAGGGGGGTGCAGTCATTGCGACACAGCAGGGGGGTGGAGTCATTGCGACACAGCAGGGGGGTGCAGTCATTGCGACACAGCAGGAGGGTGGAATCATTGCGACACAGCAGGGGGGTGCAGTCATTGCGACACAGCAGGAGGGTAGAATCATTGCGACACAGCAGGGGGGTGCAGTCATTGCGACACAGCAGGAGGGTGGAATCATTGCGATACAGCAGGGGGGGGTGCAGTCATTGCGACACAGCAGGGGGGTGGAATCATTGCGACACAGCAGGGGGGTGGAATCATTGCGACACAGCAGGGGGGTGCAGTCATTGCGACACAGCAGGAGGGTGGAATCATTGCGACACAGCAGGGGGGGTGCAGTCATTGCGACACAGCAGGGGGGGTGCAGTCATTGCGACACAGCAGGAGGGTGGAATCATTGCGACACAGCAGGGGGGGTTCAGTCATTGCGACACAGCAGGGGGGGTGCAGTCATTGCGACACAGCAGGGGGGTGCAGTCATTGCGACACAGCAGGGGGGTGGAATCATTGCGACACAGCAGGGGGGTGCAGTCATTGCGACACAGCAGGAGGGTGGAATCATTGCGACACAGCAGGGGTGGGTGCAGTCATTGCGACACAGCAGGGGGGGTGCAGTCATTGCGGCACAGCAGGGGGGGTGCAGTCATTGCGACACAGCAGGGGGGGTGCAGTCATTGCGACACAGCAGGGGGGGTGCAGTCATTGCGACACAGCAGGGGGGTGGAATCATTGCGACACAGCAGGGGGGGTGCAGTCATTGCGACACAGCAGGGGGGGTGCAGTCATTGCGACACAGCAGGGGGGTGGAATCATTGCGACACAGCAGGGGGGCTGCAGTCATTGCGACACAGCAGGGGGGGTGCAGTCATTGCGACACAGCAGGGGGGTGGAATCATTGCGACACAGCAGGGGGGCTGCAGTCATTGCGACACAGCAGGGGGCTGCAGTCATTGCGACACACCAGGGGGGGTTCAGTCATTGCGACACAGCAGGGGGGGTGCAGTCATTGCGACACAGCAGGGGGGGTGCAGTCATTGCGACACAGCAGGGGGGTGGAATCATTGCGACACAGCAGGGGGGCTGCAGTCATTGCGACACAGCAGGGGGGCTGCAGTCATTGCGACACAGCAGGGGGGCTGCAGTCATTGCGACACAGCAGGGGGCTGCAGTCATTGCGACACAGCAGGGGGGGTTCAGTCATTGCGACACAGCAGGGGGGCTGCAGTCATTGCGACACAGCAGGGGGCTGCAGTCATTGCGACACAGCAGGGGGGCTGCAGTCATTGCGACACAGCAGGGGGGCTGCAGTCATTGCGACACAGCAGGGGGGGTTCAGTCATTGCGACACAGCAGGGGGGGTGGAATCATTGCAGCACAGCAGGGGGGGTTCAGTCATTGCGACACAGCAGGGGGGGTGGAATCATTGCGACACAGCAGGGGGGGTGCAGTCATTGCGACACAGCAGGGGGGGTGGAATTATTGCGACACAGCAGGGGGGGTGCAGTCATTGCGACTCAGCAGGGGGGGGTGCAGTCATTGCGACTCAGCAGGGGGGGGTGCAGTCATTGCGACACAGCAGGGGGGTGGAATCATTGCGACACAGCAGGGGGGCTGCAGTCATTGCGACACAGCAGGGGGGGTGCAGTCATTGCGACACAGCAGGGGGGTGGAATCATTGCGACACAGCAGGGGGGGTGCAGTCATTGCGACACAGCAGGGGGGTGCAGTCATTGCGACACAGCAGGGGGGTGGAATCATTGCGACACAGCAGGGGGGGTGCAGTCATTGCGACTCAGCAGGGGGGGGTGCAGTCATTGCGACACAGCAGGGGGGTGGAATCATTGCGACACAGCAGGGGGGGTGCAGTCATTGCGACACAGCAGGGGGGGTGCAGTCATTGCGACACAGCAGGGGGGTGCAGTCATTGCGACACAGCAGGGGGGGTGCAGTCATTGCGACACAGCAGGGGGGGTGCAGTCATTGCGACACAGCAGGGGGGGTGCAGTCATTGCGACACAGCAGGGGGGGTGCAGTCATTGCGACACAGCAGGGGGGTGCTGTCATTGCGACACAGCAGGGGGGGTGCAGTCATTGCGACACAGCAGGGGGGGTGCAGTCATTGCGACACAGCAGGGGGGGTGCAGTCATTGCGACACAGCAGGGGGGGTGGAATCATTGCGACACAGCAGGGGGGGTGCAGTCATTGCGACACAGCAGGGGGGGTGCAGTCATTGCGACACAGCAGGGTGGTGGAATCATTGCGGCACAGCAGGGGGGGGTGGAATCATTGCGACACAGCAGGGGGGGTGCAGTCATTGCGACACAGCAGGGGGGGTGCAGTCATTGCGACACAGCAGGGGGGGTGCAGTCATTGCGACACAGCAGGGGGGGTGCAGTCATTGCGACACAGCAGGGGGGTGGAATCATTGCGACACAGCAGGGGGGTGGAATCATTGCGACACAGCAGGGGGGTGGAATCATTGCGACACAGCAGGGGGGTGCAGTCATTGCGACACAGCAGGAGGGTGGAATCATTGCGACACAGCAGGGGGGTGGAATCATTGCGACACAGCAGGGGGGTGCAGTCATTGCGACACAGCAGGAGGGTGGAATCATTGCGACACAGCAGGGGGGGTTCAGTCATTGCGACACAGCAGGGGGGGTGCAGTCATTGCGACACAGCAGGGGGGGTGGAATCATTGCGACACAGCAGGGGGGCTGCAGTCATTGCGACACAGCAGGGGGGGTGCAGTCATTGCGACACAGCAGGAGGGTGGAATCATTGCGACACAGCAGGGGGGGTTCAGTCATTGCGACACAGCAGGGGGGGTGCAGTCATTGCGACACAGCAGGGGGGGTGGAATCATTGCGACACAGCAGGGGGGGTGCAGTCATTGCGACACAGCAGGGGGGGTGCAGTCATTGCGACACAGCAGGGGGGGTGCAGTCATTGCGACACAGCAGGGGGGGTGCAGTCATTGCGACACAGCAGGGGGGTGGAATCATTGCGACACAGCAGGGGGGTGGAATCATTGCGACACAGCAGGGGGGTGGAATCATTGCGACACAGCAGGGGGGTGCAGTCATTGCGACACAGCAGGAGGGTGGAATCATTGCGACACAGCAGGGGGGTGGAATCATTGCGACACAGCAGGGGGGTGCAGTCATTGCGACACAGCAGGAGGGTGGAATCATTGCGACACAGCAGGGGGGGTTCAGTCATTGCGACACAGCAGGGGGGGTGCAGTCATTGCGACACAGCAGGGGGGGTGGAATCATTGCGACACAGCAGGGGGGCTGCAGTCATTGCGACACAGCAGGGGGGGTGCAGTCATTGCGACACAGCAGGAGGGTGGAATCATTGCGACACAGCAGGGGGGGTTCAGTCATTGCGACACAGCAGGGGGGGTGCAGTCATTGCGACACAGCAGGGGGGGTGGAATCATTGCGACACAGCAGGGGGGGTGCAGTCATTGCGACACAGCAGGGGGGGTGCAGTCATTGCGACACAGCAGGGGGTTGGAATCATTGCGACACAGCAGGGGGGTGGAATCATTGCGACACAGCGGGGGGGTGGAATCATTGCGACACAGCAGGGGGGTGGAATCATTGCGACACAGCAGGGGGGGTGCAGTCATTGCGACACAGCAGGGGGGTGGAATCATTGCGACACAGCAGGGGGTGCAGTCATTGCGACACAGCAGGGGGGCTGCAGTCATTGCGACACAGCAGGGGGGTGGAATCATTGCGACACAGCAGGGGGGTGGAATCATTGCGACACAGCAGGGGGGGTGCAGTCATTGCGACACAGCAGGGGGGTGCAGTCATTGCGACACAGCAGGGGGGTGGAATCATTGCGACACAGCAGGGGGGGTGCAGTCATTGCGACACAGCAGGGGGGGTGGAATCATTGCGACACAGCAGGGGGGGTGCAGTCATTGCGACACAGCAGGGGGGGTGGAATCATTGCGACACAGCAGGGGGGGTGGAATCATTGCGACACAGCAGGGGGGCTGCAGTCATTGCGACACAGCAGGGGGGCTGCAGTCATTGCGACACAGCAGGGGGGTGGAATCATTGCGACACAGCAGGGGGGGTGCAGTCATTGCGACACAGCAGGGGGGTGGAATCATTGCGACACAGCAGGGGGGTGGAATCATTGCGACACAGCAGGGGGTGCAGTCATTGCGACACAGCAGGGGGGTGGAATCATTGCGACACAGCAGGGGGGTGGAATCATTGCGACACAGCAGGGGGGGTGCAGTCATTGCGACACAGCAGGGGGGTGCAGTCATTGCGACACAGCAGGGGGGTGGAATCATTGCGACACAGCAGGGGGGGTGCAGTCATTGCGACACAGCAGGGGGGGTGGAATCATTGCGACACAGCAGGGGGGGTGCAGTCATTGCGACTCAGCAGGGGGGGGTGCAGTCATTGCGACTCAGCAGGGGGGGGTGCAGTCATTGCGACACAGCAGGGGGGTGGAATCATTGCGACACAGCAGGGGGGCTGCAGTCATTGCGACACAGCAGGGGGGTGGAATCATTGCGACACAGCAGGGGGGTGCAGTCATTGCGACACAGCAGGGGGGTGGAATCATTGCGACACAGCAGGGGGGGTGCAGTCATTGCGACACAGCAGGGGGGGTGGAATCATTGCGACACAGCAGGGGGGGTGCAGTCATTGCGACACAGCAGGGGGGTGGAATCATTGCGACACAGCAGGGGGGGTGCAGTCATTGCGACTCAGCAGGGGGGGGTGCAGTCATTGCGACACAGCAGGGGGGTGGAATCATTGCGACACAGCAGGGGGGGTGCAGTCATTGCGACACAGCAGGGGGGGTGCAGTCATTGCGACACAGCAGGGGGGGTGCAGTCATTGCGACACAGCAGGGGGGGTGCAGTCATTGCGACACAGCAGGGGGGGTGCAGTCATTGCGACACAGCAGGAGGTTGCTGTCATTGCGACACAGCAGGGGGGGTGCAGTCATTGCGACACAGCAGGGGGGGTGCAGTCATTGCGACACAGCAGGGGGGGTGCAGTCATTGCGACACAGCAGGGGGGGTGGAATCATTGCGACACAGCAGGGGGGGTGCAGTCATTGCGACACAGCAGGGGGGGTGCAGTCATTGCGACACAGCAGGGGGGTGCTGTCATTGCGACACAGCAGGGGGGGTGCAGTCATTGCGACACAGCAGGGGGGGTGCAGTCATTGCGACACAGCAGGGGGGGTGCAGTCATTGCGACACAGCAGGGGGGGTGGAATCATTGCGACACAGCAGGGGGGGTGCAGTCATTGCGACACAGCAGGGGGGGTGCAGTCATTGCGACACAGCAGGGTGGTGGAATCATTGCGGCACAGCAGGGGGGGTGCAGTCATTACGACACAGCAGGGGGGTGCTGTCATTGCGACACAGCAGGGGGGGTGCAGTCATTGCGACACAGCAGGGGGGGTGCAGTCATTGCGACACAGCAGGGGGGGTGCAGTCATTGCGACACAGCAGGGGGGGTGGAATCATTGCGACACAGCAGGGGGGGTGCAGTCATTGCGACACAGCAGGGGGGGTGCAGTCATTGCGACACAGCAGGGTGGTGGAATCATTGCGGCACAGCAGGGGGGGGTGGAATCATTGCGACACAGCAGGGGGCTGCAGTCATTGCGACACAGCAGGGGGGGTGCAGTCATTGCGACACAGCAGGGGGGGTGCAGTCATTGCGACACAGCAGGGGGCGTGCAGTCATTGCGACACAGCAGGGGGGTGGAATCATTGCGACACAGCAGGGGGGTGGAATCATTGCGACACAGCAGGGGGGGTGCAGTCATTGCGACACAGCAGGGGGGTGCAGTCATTGCGACACAGCAGGGGGCGTGCAGTCATTGCGACACAGCAGGGGGGTGGAATCATTGCGACACAGCAGGGGGGTGGAATCATTGCGACACAGCAGGGGGGGTGCAGTCATTGCGACACAGCAGGGGGGTGGAATCATTGCGACACAGCAGAGGGGGTGCAGTCATTGCGACACAGCAGGGGGGGTGGAATCATTGCGACACAGCAGGGGGGGTGCAGTCATTGCGACACAGCAGGGGGGTGCAGTCATTGCGACACAGCAGGGGGGGTGCAGTCATTGCGACACAGCAGGGGGGGTGCAGTCATTGCGACACAGCAGGGGGGGTGCAGTCATTGTGACACAGCAGGGGGGTGGAATCATTGCGACACAGCAGGGGGGTGGAATCATTGCGACACAGCAGGGGGGGTGCAGTCATTGCGACACAGCAGGGGGGGTGGAATCATTGCGACACAGCAGGGGGGGTGCAGTCATTGCGACACAGCAGGGGGGGTGCAGTCATTGCGACACAGCAGGGGGGTGGAATCATTGCGACACAGCAGGGGGGCTGCAGTCATTGCGACACAGCAGGGGGGGTGCAGTCATTGCGACACAGCAGGGGGGTGGAATCATTGCGACACAGCAGGGGGGCTGCAGTCATTGCGACACAGCAGGGGGGGTTCAGTCATTGCGACACAGCAGGGGGGGTGCAGTCATTGCGACACAGCAGGGGGGGTGCAGTCATTGCGACACAGCAGGGGGGTGCAGTCATTGCGACACAGCAGGGGGGGTGCAGTCATTGCGACACAGCAGGGGGGGTTCAGTCATTGCGACACAGCAGGGGGGCTGCAGTCATTGCGACACAGCAGGGGGGGTGCAGTCATTGCGACACAGCAGGGGGGGTTCAGTCATTGCGACACAGCAGGGGGGGTGCAGTCATTGCGACACAGCAGGGGGGTGGAGTCATTGCGACACAGCAGGGGGGGTGCAGTCATTGCGACACAGCAGGGGGGTGGAGTCATTGCGACACAGCAGGGGGGTGCAGTCATTGCGACACAGCAGGAGGGTGGAATCATTGCGACACAGCAGGGGGGTGCAGTCATTGCGACACAGCAGGAGGGTGGAATCATTGCGACACAGCAGGGGGGTGCAGTCATTGCGACACAGCAGGAGGGTGGAATCATTGCGACACAGCAGGGGGGGTGCAGTCATTGCGACACAGCAGGAGGGTGGAATCATTGCGACACAGCAGGGGGGGGTGCAGTCATTGCGACACAGCAGGGGGGGTGCAGTCATTGCGACACAGCAGGAGGGTGGAATCATTGCGACACAGCAGGGGGGGTTCAGTCATTGCGACACAGCAGGGGGGGTGCAGTCATTGCGACACAGCAGGGGGGGTGCAGTCATTGCGACACAGCAGGGGGGTGGAATCATTGCGACACAGCAGGGGGGTGGAATCATTGCGACACAGCAGGGGGGGTGCAGTCATTGCGACACAGCAGGAGGGTGGAATCATTGCGACACAGCAGGGAGGGGTGCAGTCATTGCGACACAGCAGGGGGGTGGAATCATTGCGACACAGCAGGGGGGTGCAGTCATTGCGACACAGCAGGAGGGTGGAATCATTGCGACACAGCAGGGGGGGTGCAGTCATTGCGACACAGCAGGGGGGGTGCAGTCATTGCGACACAGCAGGAGGGTGGAATCATTGCGACACAGCAGGGGGGGTTCAGTCATTGCGACACAGCAGGGGGGGTGCAGTCATTGCGACACAGCAGGGGGGTGCAGTCATTGCGACACAGCAGGGGGGTGGAATCATTGCGACACAGCAGGGGGGTGCAGTCATTGCGACACAGCAGGAGGGTGGAATCATTGCGACACAGCAGGGGTGGGTGCAGTCATTGCGACACAGCAGGGGGGGTGCAGTCATTGCGGCACAGCAGGGGGGGTGCAGTCATTGCGACACAGCAGGGGGGGTGCAGTCATTGCGACACAGCAGGGGGGGTGCAGTCATTGCGACACAGCAGGGGGGTGGAATCATTGCGACACAGCAGGGGGGGTGCAGTCATTGCGACACAGCAGGGGGGGTGCAGTCATTGCGACACAGCAGGGGGGTGGAATCATTGCGACACAGCAGGGGGGCTGCAGTCATTGCGACACAGCAGGGGGGGTGCAGTCATTGCGACACAGCAGGGGGGTGGAATCATTGCGACACAGCAGGGGGGCTGCAGTCATTGCGACACAGCAGGGGGCTGCAGTCATTGCGACACACCAGGGGGGGTTCAGTCATTGCGACACAGCAGGGGGGGTGCAGTCATTGCGACACAGCAGGGGGGGTGCAGTCATTGCGACACAGCAGGGGGGTGGAATCATTGCGACACAGCAGGGGGGCTGCAGTCATTGCGACACAGCAGGGGGGCTGCAGTCATTGCGACACAGCAGGGGGGCTGCAGTCATTGCGACACAGCAGGGGGCTGCAGTCATTGCGACACAGCAGGGGGGGTTCAGTCATTGCGACACAGCAGGGGGGCTGCAGTCATTGCGACACAGCAGGGGGCTGCAGTCATTGCGACACAGCAGGGGGGCTGCAGTCATTGCGACACAGCAGGGGGGCTGCAGTCATTGCGACACAGCAGGGGGGGTTCAGTCATTGCGACACAGCAGGGGGGGTGGAATCATTGCAGCACAGCAGGGGGGGTTCAGTCATTGCGACACAGCAGGGGGGGTGGAATCATTGCGACACAGCAGGGGGGGTGCAGTCATTGCGACACAGCAGGGGGGGTGGAATTATTGCGACACAGCAGGGGGGGTGCAGTCATTGCGACTCAGCAGGGGGGGGTGCAGTCATTGCGACTCAGCAGGGGGGGGTGCAGTCATTGCGACACAGCAGGGGGGTGGAATCATTGCGACACAGCAGGGGGGCTGCAGTCATTGCGACACAGCAGGGGGGGTGCAGTCATTGCGACACAGCAGGGGGGTGGAATCATTGCGACACAGCAGGGGGGGTGCAGTCATTGCGACACAGCAGGGGGGTGCAGTCATTGCGACACAGCAGGGGGGTGGAATCATTGCGACACAGCAGGGGGGGTGCAGTCATTGCGACTCAGCAGGGGGGGGTGCAGTCATTGCGACACAGCAGGGGGGTGGAATCATTGCGACACAGCAGGGGGGGTGCAGTCATTGCGACACAGCAGGGGGGGTGCAGTCATTGCGACACAGCAGGGGGGTGCAGTCATTGCGACACAGCAGGGGGGGTGCAGTCATTGCGACACAGCAGGGGGGGTGCAGTCATTGCGACACAGCAGGGGGGGTGCAGTCATTGCGACACAGCAGGGGGGGTGCAGTCATTGCGACACAGCAGGGGGGTGCTGTCATTGCGACACAGCAGGGGGGGTGCAGTCATTGCGACACAGCAGGGGGGGTGCAGTCATTGCGACACAGCAGGGGGGGTGCAGTCATTGCGACACAGCAGGGGGGGTGGAATCATTGCGACACAGCAGGGGGGGTGCAGTCATTGCGACACAGCAGGGGGGGTGCAGTCATTGCGACACAGCAGGGTGGTGGAATCATTGCGGCACAGCAGGGGGGGGTGGAATCATTGCGACACAGCAGGGGGGGTGCAGTCATTGCGACACAGCAGGGGGGGTGCAGTCATTGCGACACAGCAGGGGGGGTGCAGTCATTGCGACACAGCAGGGGGGGTGCAGTCATTGCGACACAGCAGGGGGGTGGAATCATTGCGACACAGCAGGGGGGTGGAATCATTGCGACACAGCAGGGGGGTGGAATCATTGCGACACAGCAGGGGGGTGCAGTCATTGCGACACAGCAGGAGGGTGGAATCATTGCGACACAGCAGGGGGGTGGAATCATTGCGACACAGCAGGGGGGTGCAGTCATTGCGACACAGCAGGAGGGTGGAATCATTGCGACACAGCAGGGGGGGTTCAGTCATTGCGACACAGCAGGGGGGGTGCAGTCATTGCGACACAGCAGGGGGGGTGGAATCATTGCGACACAGCAGGGGGGCTGCAGTCATTGCGACACAGCAGGGGGGGTGCAGTCATTGCGACACAGCAGGAGGGTGGAATCATTGCGACACAGCAGGGGGGGTTCAGTCATTGCGACACAGCAGGGGGGGTGCAGTCATTGCGACACAGCAGGGGGGGTGGAATCATTGCGACACAGCAGGGGGGGTGCAGTCATTGCGACACAGCAGGGGGGGTGCAGTCATTGCGACACAGCAGGGGGGGTGCAGTCATTGCGACACAGCAGGGGGGGTGCAGTCATTGCGACACAGCAGGGGGGTGGAATCATTGCGACACAGCAGGGGGGTGGAATCATTGCGACACAGCAGGGGGGTGGAATCATTGCGACACAGCAGGGGGGTGCAGTCATTGCGACACAGCAGGAGGGTGGAATCATTGCGACACAGCAGGGGGGTGGAATCATTGCGACACAGCAGGGGGGTGCAGTCATTGCGACACAGCAGGAGGGTGGAATCATTGCGACACAGCAGGGGGGGTTCAGTCATTGCGACACAGCAGGGGGGGTGCAGTCATTGCGACACAGCAGGGGGGGTGGAATCATTGCGACACAGCAGGGGGGCTGCAGTCATTGCGACACAGCAGGGGGGGTGCAGTCATTGCGACACAGCAGGAGGGTGGAATCATTGCGACACAGCAGGGGGGGTTCAGTCATTGCGACACAGCAGGGGGGGTGCAGTCATTGCGACACAGCAGGGGGGGTGGAATCATTGCGACACAGCAGGGGGGGTGCAGTCATTGCGACACAGCAGGGGGGGTGCAGTCATTGCGACACAGCAGGGGGTTGGAATCATTGCGACACAGCAGGGGGGTGGAATCATTGCGACACAGCGGGGGGGTGGAATCATTGCGACACAGCAGGGGGGTGGAATCATTGCGACACAGCAGGGGGGGTGCAGTCATTGCGACACAGCAGGGGGGTGGAATCATTGCGACACAGCAGGGGGTGCAGTCATTGCGACACAGCAGGGGGGCTGCAGTCATTGCGACACAGCAGGGGGGTGGAATCATTGCGACACAGCAGGGGGGTGGAATCATTGCGACACAGCAGGGGGGGTGCAGTCATTGCGACACAGCAGGGGGGTGCAGTCATTGCGACACAGCAGGGGGGTGGAATCATTGCGACACAGCAGGGGGGGTGCAGTCATTGCGACACAGCAGGGGGGGTGGAATCATTGCGACACAGCAGGGGGGGTGCAGTCATTGCGACACAGCAGGGGGGGTGGAATCATTGCGACACAGCAGGGGGGGTGGAATCATTGCGACACAGCAGGGGGGCTGCAGTCATTGCGACACAGCAGGGGGGCTGCAGTCATTGCGACACAGCAGGGGGGTGGAATCATTGCGACACAGCAGGGGGGGTGCAGTCATTGCGACACAGCAGGGGGGTGGAATCATTGCGACACAGCAGGGGGGTGGAATCATTGCGACACAGCAGGGGGGTGGAATCATTGCGACACAGCAGGGGGGTGGAATCATTGCGACACAGCAGGGGGGTGGAATCATTGCGACACAGCAGGGGGGGTGCAGTCATTGCGACACAGCAGGGGGGTGCAGTCATTGCGACACAGCAGGGGGGTGGAATCATTGCGACACAGCAGGGGGGGTGCAGTCATTGCGACACAGCAGGGGGGGTGGAATCATTGCGACACAGCAGGGGGGGTGCAGTCATTGCGACTCAGCAGGGGGGGGTGCAGTCATTGCGACTCAGCAGGGGGGGGTGCAGTCATTGCGACACAGCAGGGGGGTGGAATCATTGCGACACAGCAGGGGGGCTGCAGTCATTGCGACACAGCAGGGGGGTGGAATCATTGCGACACAGCAGGGGGGTGCAGTCATTGCGACACAGCAGGGGGGTGGAATCATTGCGACACAGCAGGGGGGGTGCAGTCATTGCGACACAGCAGGGGGGGTGGAATCATTGCGACACAGCAGGGGGGGTGCAGTCATTGCGACACAGCAGGGGGGTGGAATCATTGCGACACAGCAGGGGGGGTGCAGTCATTGCGACTCAGCAGGGGGGGGTGCAGTCATTGCGACACAGCAGGGGGGTGGAATCATTGCGACACAGCAGGGGGGGTGCAGTCATTGCGACACAGCAGGGGGGGTGCAGTCATTGCGACACAGCAGGGGGGGTGCAGTCATTGCGACACAGCAGGGGGGGTGCAGTCATTGCGACACAGCAGGGGGGGTGCAGTCATTGCGACACAGCAGGAGGTTGCTGTCATTGCGACACAGCAGGGGGGGTGCAGTCATTGCGACACAGCAGGGGGGGTGCAGTCATTGCGACACAGCAGGGGGGGTGCAGTCATTGCGACACAGCAGGGGGGGTGGAATCATTGCGACACAGCAGGGGGGGTGCAGTCATTGCGACACAGCAGGGGGGGTGCAGTCATTGCGACACAGCAGGGGGGTGCTGTCATTGCGACACAGCAGGGGGGGTGCAGTCATTGCGACACAGCAGGGGGGGTGCAGTCATTGCGACACAGCAGGGGGGGTGCAGTCATTGCGACACAGCAGGGGGGGTGGAATCATTGCGACACAGCAGGGGGGGTGCAGTCATTGCGACACAGCAGGGGGGGTGCAGTCATTGCGACACAGCAGGGTGGTGGAATCATTGCGGCACAGCAGGGGGGGTGCAGTCATTACGACACAGCAGGGGGGTGCTGTCATTGCGACACAGCAGGGGGGGTGCAGTCATTGCGACACAGCAGGGGGGGTGCAGTCATTGCGACACAGCAGGGGGGGTGCAGTCATTGCGACACAGCAGGGGGGGTGGAATCATTGCGACACAGCAGGGGGGGTGCAGTCATTGCGACACAGCAGGGGGGGTGCAGTCATTGCGACACAGCAGGGTGGTGGAATCATTGCGGCACAGCAGGGGGGGGTGGAATCATTGCGACACAGCAGGGGGCTGCAGTCATTGCGACACAGCAGGGGGGGTGCAGTCATTGCGACACAGCAGGGGGGGTGCAGTCATTGCGACACAGCAGGGGGCGTGCAGTCATTGCGACACAGCAGGGGGGTGGAATCATTGCGACACAGCAGGGGGGTGGAATCATTGCGACACAGCAGGGGGGGTGCAGTCATTGCGACACAGCAGGGGGGTGCAGTCATTGCGACACAGCAGGGGGCGTGCAGTCATTGCGACACAGCAGGGGGGTGGAATCATTGCGACACAGCAGGGGGGTGGAATCATTGCGACACAGCAGGGGGGGTGCAGTCATTGCGACACAGCAGGGGGGTGGAATCATTGCGACACAGCAGAGGGGGTGCAGTCATTGCGACACAGCAGGGGGGGTGGAATCATTGCGACACAGCAGGGGGGGTGCAGTCATTGCGACACAGCAGGGGGGTGCAGTCATTGCGACACAGCAGGGGGGGTGCAGTCATTGCGACACAGCAGGGGGGGTGCAGTCATTGCGACACAGCAGGGGGGGTGCAGTCATTGTGACACAGCAGGGGGGTGGAATCATTGCGACACAGCAGGGGGGTGGAATCATTGCGACACAGCAGGGGGGGTGCAGTCATTGCGACACAGCAGGGGGGGTGGAATCATTGCGACACAGCAGGGGGGGTGCAGTCATTGCGACACAGCAGGGGGGGTGCAGTCATTGCGACACAGCAGGGGGGTGGAATCATTGCGACACAGCAGGGGGGCTGCAGTCATTGCGACACAGCAGGGGGGGTGCAGTCATTGCGACACAGCAGGGGGGTGGAATCATTGCGACACAGCAGGGGGGCTGCAGTCATTGCGACACAGCAGGGGGGGTTCAGTCATTGCGACACAGCAGGGGGGGTGCAGTCATTGCGACACAGCAGGGGGGGTGCAGTCATTGCGACACAGCAGGGGGGTGCAGTCATTGCGACACAGCAGGGGGGGTGCAGTCATTGCGACACAGCAGGGGGGGTTCAGTCATTGCGACACAGCAGGGGGGCTGCAGTCATTGCGACACAGCAGGGGGGGTGCAGTCATTGCGACACAGCAGGGGGGGTTCAGTCATTGCGACACAGCAGGGGGGGTGCAGTCATTGCGACACAGCAGGGGGGTGGAGTCATTGCGACACAGCAGGGGGGGTGCAGTCATTGCGACACAGCAGGGGGGTGGAGTCATTGCGACACAGCAGGGGGGTGCAGTCATTGCGACACAGCAGGAGGGTGGAATCATTGCGACACAGCAGGGGGGTGCAGTCATTGCGACACAGCAGGAGGGTGGAATCATTGCGACACAGCAGGGGGGTGCAGTCATTGCGACACAGCAGGAGGGTGGAATCATTGCGACACAGCAGGGGGGGTGCAGTCATTGCGACACAGCAGGAGGGTGGAATCATTGCGACACAGCAGGGGGGGGTGCAGTCATTGCGACACAGCAGGGGGGGTGCAGTCATTGCGACACAGCAGGAGGGTGGAATCATTGCGACACAGCAGGGGGGGTTCAGTCATTGCGACACAGCAGGGGGGGTGCAGTCATTGCGACACAGCAGGGGGGGTGCAGTCATTGCGACACAGCAGGGGGGTGGAATCATTGCGACACAGCAGGGGGGTGGAATCATTGCGACACAGCAGGGGGGGTGCAGTCATTGCGACACAGCAGGAGGGTGGAATCATTGCGACACAGCAGGGAGGGGTGCAGTCATTGCGACACAGCAGGGGGGGTGCAGTCATTGCGACACAGCAGGAGGGTGGAATCATTGCGACACAGCAGGGGGGGGTTCAGTCATTGCGACACAGCAGGGGGGGTGCAGTCATTGCGACACAGCAGGGGGGTGCAGTCATTGCGACACAGCAGGGGGGTGGAATCATTGCGACACAGCAGGGGGGTGCAGTCATTGCGACACAGCAGGGGGGGTGCAGTCATTGCGGCACAGCAGGGGGGGTGCAGTCATTGCGACACAGCAGGGGGGGTGCAGTCATTGCGACACAGCAGGGGGGGTGCAGTCATTGCGACACAGCAGGGGGGGTGGAATCATTGCGACACAGCAGGGGGGGTGCAGTCATTGCGACACAGCAGGGGGGGTGCAGTCATTGCGACACAGCAGGGGGGTGGAATCATTGCGACACAGCAGGGGGGCTGCAGTCATTGCGACACAGCAGGGGGGGTGCAGTCATTGCGACACAGCAGGGGGGTGGAATCATTGCGACACAGCAGGGGGGCTGCAGTCATTGCGACACAGCAGGGGGGCTGCAGTCATTGCGACACAGCAGGGGGGGTGCAGTCATTGCGACACAGCAGGGGGGTGGAATCATTGCGACACAGCAGGGGGGCTGCAGTCATTGCGACACAGCAGGGGGGCTGCAGTCATTGCGACACAGCAGGGGGGTGGAATCATTGCGACACAGCAGGGGGGTGGAATCATTGCGACACAGCAGGGGGGCTGCAGTCATTGCGACACAGCAGGGGGGCTGCAGTCATTGCGACACAGCAGGGGGGGTTCAGTCATTGCGACACAGCAGGGGGGGTGGAATCATTGCAGCACAGCAGGGGGGGTGCAGTCATTGCGACACAGCAGGGGGGGTGGAATCATTGCAGCACAGCAGGGGGGGTTCAGTCATTGCGACACAGCAGGGGGGGTGGAATCATTGCAGCACAGCAGGGGGGGTGCAGTCATTGCGACACAGCAGGGGGCTGCAGTCATTGCGACTCAGCAGGGGGGGGTGCAGTCATTGCGACTCAGCAGGGGGGGGTGCAGTCATTGCGACACAGCAGGGGGGTGGAATCATTGCGACACAGCAGGGGGGCTGCAGTCATTGCGACACAGCAGGGGGGGTGCAATCATTGCGACACAGCAGGGGGGTGGAATCATTGCGACACAGCAGGGGGGTGCAGTCATTGCGACACAGCAGGGGGGTGGAATCATTGCGACACAGCAGGGGGGGTGCAGTCATTGCGACACAGCAGGGGGGGTGGAATCATTGCGACACAGCAGGGGGGGTGCAGTCATTGCGACACAGCAGGGGGGTGGAATCATTGCGACACAGCAGGGGGGGTGCAGTCATTGCGACTCAGCAGGGGGGGGTGCAGTCATTGCGACACAGCAGGGGGGTGGAATCATTGCGACACAGCAGGGGGGGTGCAGTCATTGCGACACAGCAGGGGGGTGCTGTCATTGCGACACAGCAGGGGGGGTGCAGTCATTGCGACACAGCAGGGGGGGTGCAGTCATTGCGACACAGCAGGGGGGTGCAGTCATTGCGACACAGCAGGGGGGTGGAATCATTGCGACACAGCAGGGTGGTGGAATCATTGCGGCACAGCAGGGGGGGGTGGAATCATTGCGACACAGCGGGGGGGTGCAGTCATTGCGACACAGCAGGGGGGTGCTGTCATTGCGACACAGCAGGGGGGGTGCAGTCATTGCGACACAGCAGGGGGGTGCAGTCATTGCGACACAGCAGGGTGGTGGAATCATTGCGGCACAGCAGGGGGGGGTGGAATCATTGCGACACAGCGGGGGGGTGCAGTCATTGCGACACAGCAGGGGGGGTGCAGTCATTGCGACACAGCAGGGGGGGTGCAGTCATTGCGACACAGCAGGGGGGTGCAGTCATTGCGACACAGCAGGGGGGTGGAATCATTGCGACACAGCAGGGGGGTGGAATCATTGTGACACAGCAGGGGGGGTGGAATCATTGCGACACAGCAGGGGGGGTGGAATCATTGCGACACAGCAGAGGGGGTGCAGTCATTGCGACACAGCAGGGGGGGTGGAATCATTGCGACACAGCAGGGGTGGTGCAGTCATTGCGACACAGCAGGGGGGGTGCAGTCATTGCGACACAGCAGGGGGGGTGCAGTCATTGCGACACAGCAGGGGGGGTGCAGTCATTGCGACACAGCAGGGGGGGTGCAGTCATTGCGACACAGCAGGGGGGGTGCAGTCATTGCGACACAGCAGGGGGGGTGCAGTCATTGCGACACAGCAGGGGGGTGCAGTCATTGTGACACAGCAGGGGGGTGCAGTCATTGCGACACAGCAGGGGGGTGCAGTCATTGCGACACAGCAGGGGGGGTGCAGTCATTGCGACACAGCAGGGGGGGTGCAGTCATTGCGACACAGCAGGGGGGGTGCAGTCATTGCGACACAGCAGGGGGGTGCAGTCATTGTGACACAGCAGGGGGGTGGAATCATTGCGACACAGCAGGGGGGGTGCAGTCATTGCGACACAGCAGGGGGGTGCAGTCATTGCGACACAGCAGGGGGGGTGCAGTCATTGTGACACAGCAGGGGGGTGGAATCATTGCGACACAGCAGGGGGGTGCAGTCATTGCGACACAGCAGGGGGGGTGCAGTCATTGCGACACAGCAGGGGGGGTGCAGTCATTGCGACACAGCAGGGGGGGTGCAGTCATTGCGACACAGCAGGGGGCTGCAGTCATTGCGACACAGCAGGGGGGGGAATCATTGTGACACAGCAGGGGGGTGGAATCATTGCGACACAGCAGGGGGGGGAATCATTGTGACACAGCAGGGGGTGCAGTCATTGTGACACAGCAGGGGGGTGCAGTCATTGCGACACAGCAGGGGGGGTGGAGTCATTGCGACACAGCAGGGGGGGTGCAGTCATTGCGACACAGCAGGGGGGGTGCAGTCATTGCGACACAGCAGGGGGGGTGGAGTCATTGCGACACAGCAGGGGGGGTGCAGTCATTGCGACACAGCAGGGGGGGTTCAGTCATAGCGACACAGCAGGGGGGGGAATCATTGCGACACAGCAGGGGGGGTGGAGTCATTGCGACACAGCAGGGGGGGAAGCAGTCATTGCGACACAGCAGGGGGGGTGGAGTCATTGCGACACAGCAGGGGGGGGTGCAGTCATTGCAACACAGCAGGGGGGTGGAGTCATTGCGACACAGCAGGGGGGGGTGCAGTCATTGCGACACAGCAGGGGGGGTGGAATCATTGCGACACAGCAGGGGGGTGCAGTCATTGCGACACAGCAGGGGGGGTGCAGTCATTGCGACACAGCAGGGGGGGTGCAGTCATTGCGACACAGCAGGGGGGGTGGAATCATTGCGACACAGCAGGGGGGGTGGAATCATTGCGACACAGCAGGGGGGGTGGAATCATTGCGACACAGCAGGGGGGTGCAGTCATTGCGACACAGCAGGGGGGTGCAGTCATTGCGACACAGCAGGGGGGGTGGAATCATTGCGACACAGCAGGGGGGGTGCAGCAGACCAATCCAATCTGCTATCAGCCTATTATATTCCCATAACGCTATTGGTTTATCTCATTCAGAAATGCATTCAATTTCTTTTTGAAATCTACGTCCACAAGCTTTGTACGCTCCGAACTCCAGGTGAAGAATACTACACTGCGTAAAAACAATTCTTCATTACATTTCTTTCTCCCCACCCTGCGTCTTTTTGCCTGAAATATTAAATCTGTGTCCCTTACTCCTTGTCCCATTAGTTATTGGGCAGACATTTTGTCTCCCTTATCTAAACCTGTCATAATCTTGTACACCAGCAAGTGATGAACACAAAGTGGTGTTATCAGCAAGTGTTCTTATTTCAAAGGTTGTGTGGGATATTGATCGAGATGCTGGGCCAAATACTTCCAAGATGTTTGGTGCCAAGAGGGGTTGCACCAGTAACTTAATGGCAGGTTGGCCCGATATCCACATACCGCCTCCACTGCACTGCTGCTGGAACTGATATGTTAACCTTTTGCATTGTCAGAGAGGTCTACAGCCCATTGCGTCTGCACTGGCCAAAAACAACCACCTAAGCATTCTAATCTCATTTTCCAGCACTTGGCCTTGGTAAGTGCACATCTAAATACCTATGAAACGCTGTGAGGGTCTCTACCTCCACGCAGTGCGCTTCAGATTCACATCCTCTGGGCAAAAACAAATCTCCTGCCCTTACCTCAAATCTCTGCACCCTGGTCATTGATCCCTCCACCAAGGGGAAACATTTCTTCCTGTCTACTCTATCTATGCCCCTCAAAATTTTATACATCTCAATCCTGTCCCCCCTCAGTCTCCTCTGCTCCAAGGAAAACAATCCCAGTCGATCCAATCTCTGTTCACAACTAAAACCCTTCAGCTCAGGCAACATCCTGGTAAATCTCCTCTGCACCCTGTCCAGTGCTATCACATCCCTCCTGTAATGTGGATCCCAGAACTGCTCACAATACTCTAGCTGTGGCCAAACCAATGTTTTATACAGTTCCAGCATAACCTCCCTGCCATTCAACTCTCTGCCTCGGCTAATAAAGACAAGTATACTATATGCCTTCTTAACCACTGTACCCACCTGCTCTGCTACCTTAAGGGACAGGTGTACATGAACATCAAGGCCCCTCTGACCCTCAGGGTCCTGCCGTTTATCCTGTATTCCCACGCCTTGTTTGTCCGGCCCAAGTGCATCACCTCACACTTATCCGGATTGAATTCCATTTGCCACTGATCGCCCATCTAACCAGCCCGTCTATATCCTCCTGTAATCTAAGGCTATCCCCCTCGCTCGTTGCAACCCCATCAATTTTTGTATTATCTGCGAACTTACTGATCGACCCACCTACATTCATTTTTGTTTTGAAAAGTACTTTTATTCAAATTTTTAGCATTTTAACATTTTACAAACACATACACCCCCAAATACAATAAACTCTACGAATCTCACCCTCCCACAACAGTAAGTTGACAGTAAGTAGCTCTCAGAAATGCAAAATAAGCAAACCCCATCTCCTGTGGAAAATTTCACCTTCTCAAAATGTAAGATCTCCATTCGACCCCCCAGCCACACCAAGGCATGGAGTGGAGAAGCTGACCTTCACCCCAACAAAACCCACCTGCCAGCGATCAATGAGGCGAAGGCAAAAACATTTGCTCCATCCCTGTCTGCATCTCCGGCAGGTCCGACACCCCCAATATGGCCCCCAGGGGACCCGGCTCCAAATCCACGTCCTGGACCGCTGACATGGGGCTGAAAAACGACCCCCAAAACTTGTCGAACTTCAGGCAGGACCAGAACATATATGCAAATGATTAGCCGGGCCCCTCCCACATCATTCGCATGTATCCTCCACCCCCTCAAGCAGCCGGCTCGTCCTTACCTTCGTCAAATGTGCCCTAAACATCACCTTCAACTGTACCAATCCCAGCCTTGCGCACGAGGTTGAAGCTTTTACCTCCGCAGTATCTCACACCACAGTCTCTCCTCCTGCGCCAACCCCAACTCATCCTCCCTCTTGACCGTAACCTCCTCCATAGACATTATCCTCCTCCTCAAATGCTCCCATAAATCGCCGAGACGACCCCACCCTCCAACTCCATTATTACTCCAACAACAATGAGGTAGGCGCTATTGGAAAGGTTGGAAAAACCTTTCATGTAAAGTCTCGCACCTGCATATACTGAAACCCCTCCTCACGCGAAAACCCCCTCAACTCCTCCAAGCTTGAGGGCAGCAGGGTGGTGTCTCAGGTTCGTTCCTGGCCCTCGGTCACTATCTGTGTGGAGTTTGCACATTCTCTCGTGTCTGCGTGGATCTCACCCGCACAACCCAAAAGATGTGCTGGGTAGGAGGATTGGCCACGCTAAACTGCCCCTTGATTGGAAAACACAATAATTGGATACTCTAAATTTATTTTTTTAAACTCCTCAAAGCCCCTCCATCACCTTCACCCTCTCTCGCCCCATCGCTGAAACCTCGCATCCATCCTCCCCGGCTCAAATCCATGATTTCCCCGGGTCGGCATCAGTTTCGACCCCGCTCCCAACCTAAGGTGCTACCGGAACTGCCTCCAAATCATCAATGTAGCAACCACAGGACTTTCCTGGGCAAATGGAAGCAGTGCCTGTGCCCACAACCCCGACCCCCTACAAGAGCGTGCCTCCATCCTCACCCATAAAACTTCCGCCTCCCTACTCCAGCCCCGCATCTACTCCGCATTCTCGGCCATGGAATAATGCAAGTTTGGAGGCCCAACCTCCCCCCGCAACTGCCAGCCCCTCTGAAGTGCCACCTTCCTTATCCTGGCCACCTTCCTTATTTGGTCTGGTTTTATTAATTAACAGTTAGCGACATAATGTGCTCTGTAGTAGAATAGCAGTACACAATTCACATTAATTAAACTCATTGCAGTAAGAGACTCTTTAATTAGTCATGGGATAGTTTAACACCACTTATTGAACAGTTAATAATCACATTCCCAGAACACAGCTTCATCAGGCAAAGAATTAATACTGTCTGTAGGTTTCCATGGATTGTATAAAATTGACCAAAGTGTTGGTGTGATTTGCAGAACGTAGTCGCTACATTGAGCTTTTTTGAACATTCTGCCTACCATTATCCTCATTGATCTGTTTCTGCAGAGACATTACTTACTGCAGCCAGTTGGGTGTTAAACTGGAGAACTGACGCAGAAATACTAGATCCACTCTCTGCTAAGCCTGTGCAAAGAGGCTGGTACATCTGAAGCTCTTTTAGATGGGAACTGATGTAGTCAATGTCTAGCTGATTGAGCTCTTATATGAGGCTTGTCTGTTGGTGAGGTTGGTTGCTGTTCCTTTTTAATTAAATATCACATTCTTGTTTAACACTACACATTTTTTGAAAGTGATGTTTCTTAATAAACCACAGTGTGCCAGGTGAAGGGAAGCGTCGAGGTCTGGTGTGACCCTGTGATATTCTTGTAGAATCTAATTGTGTGCCTGCATGTCCAGGGGGGTCAAGATTATAAGGTGTTGCTGCGAGCAGGGTATTCTTGGTCACTACACAACTGCTGGTTATAGAGTTTACACATTGTCAATACTGCAAGAAAAAGACTTCTAAATCTAAAAACTAACCTAATTACTTTTGCAGAATGTCCACCACACCAGACTTCCCTCCGTTTCTGTACCGATGCTGAATTTCTTTTATTTTTTTATATATTTAGTGTATCCAATTCATTTTTTCCAATTAAGGGGCAATTTAGCGCGGCCAATCCACCTACCCTGCACATCTTTGGGTTGTGGGGGTGAAACCCACGCAAACACGGGGAGAATGTGCAAACTCCACACGGACAGTGACCCAGGGCCGGGATCGAACCCGGGTCCTCGGCAACGTGAGGCAGCAGTGCTAACCCACTGCGCCACCGTGCTGCCCCGTGAGGCAGCAGTGCTAACCACTGCACCACCGTGCTGCCCCGTGAGGCAGCCGTGCTAACCACTGCGCCACCGTGCTGCCCTTACCGATGCTGAATCGAAGGTTGAGCTACTTTCGCACTTTCTGATGCTTCTGTCTGTGCACTTGCTTTACCACATAAACATCAAAGTCATGGAAATTGGTTTTCAAAGGTAGTGTTACAGAAATAGTCCTACCCCAGTGACACTGCAGGTTACACAGATCCATTTTGTTCGGTATCGGTACCTTAAAATATTCTAGAGCACATTTTTTATTCATTCAAGCAATGAGAGTGTCGCTGTCCAGCCAGCATTTGTTCCTCATCCCGAGTTGCCTTTGAGGAGGTGGCCTTCTAGAACAGCTGCATGTGGGGTAGCTACACCCACAGTGCTATTAAGGAGGGTGTTCCAGAATTTTGACCCAGTGACAGAGATTGAATGCCGATATAAGTCGGGGTGGTGAGTGGCTTGGAGGGGAGTTGGCAGGTGGTAGTGTTCCCACGTATCTGCTGCCCCTGTCCTTGGTGGTAATAGTTGTAGGTTTGGAAGGTGCTGCCCAAGGAGCCTTGGTGAGTTCCTGCAGTGCATCTTGTAGATGGTACACACGGCTGCCACTGTTTGTCGGTGGTGGAGTGAATGAATGTTTATGGATTACGTGCCAATCAAATGGCTGCTTTGTCCTGGATGATGTTGAGCTTCTTGAATGTTTTTGAAGCTGCGCTCATTTAGAAAAGGGGAGAGTATTCCATCACATTCCTGATTTGTGCCTTATGGATGGTGGACAGGCTTTTGGCAGTTGGGGTGAGTTACTCACTGCCATATTTCTAGCCTTTGGCCTGCTCTTGTAGCCGCAGTATTTATATGGCTAGTCCAGTTGAGGTTTTGGTCAATGCTAAACCCCCCCCCACCCCATTGCCTGGTACTTGTGTGGCACGAATGTAACTTGCCACACCAGCCCAAGCCTGGACATTGTCCAGGTCTTGCTGTATTTAAACATGGACTGCTTCAGGGTCTGCGGAGACATGAATGGTGCTGAACTTTGTGGGATCATCAGCAAACATCCCCACTTCTGACCTTATGATGGAAGCTGCAGCAGATGACTGGGGGCCGAGGACATCATTGCTGAACCTCTGACAAAGCAACTAGGATTGACTGGATCAGTGCCGTAGTTTGCCTTCCTGTGTGTGTAATGGTAGAGAGGGTGGTTGTCAATCACATTTTATGAAGATTTACTGCCATGAGTTAATTTACTGTAAGAGATGTAGACAATGAGCTGGTGCTGACATGTTGAGTAGAAAATGAATAATTTAAAATTAAACTTCTTGTAATTTGTATTTGAATGTAATTTTTCATAGTTCTGGACAGGGAGATGGGGGAGTGAGCCGGGGAGTTAGGTTGTTTCAAACTACATCTGGAGGGATACATTCAGGGGGTTTTGCCAATGATTACATTAACCTGGTTTATGTGACTGCTTTTGGTGTTGATTGACCACGCCAAAGCTGGTTTGAAGAAACAATTCCTGTGTTCACATTTCATTCAACCTGCAGAGCCAAACAGGAGTTTCAGCCACGGTGAGCGCTGGCAGTGAAGCGTTCTGGGTAGTTGTGTGGAGGATTCCTGGCTGTAACATCTACTGGGATTAGCCTGTGTATTCAGCATAGGGTTTGCAGTCGAGAGATGTGTATGGCTGCGATG
Organism: Scyliorhinus torazame; assembly: GCF_047496885.1. Classification (NCBI taxonomy): domain Eukaryota; kingdom Metazoa; phylum Chordata; class Chondrichthyes; order Carcharhiniformes; family Scyliorhinidae; genus Scyliorhinus; species Scyliorhinus torazame. Next base: position 553,847 of record NC_092733.1, on the reverse strand, counting down.
CACGCACGTGCAAGACAGTTAGTTCGGCAGCGACACTGTCTTCTCCTCACTCAAAGTCCTGAAACATTTGCAAGTGGCGATTGGGATCTGTTTGCTGATTGTACTCAGCTGGGTAGTCACTCTCACTGCATTCAGAGCCGCTGGCGAGCTGGTTCCCGTTGTTGATGGAGTAGTTGGAAGTGGAGCAGTACTTTGGGTCAAATACTTGCCGGCTCAACCCATACACAGTCATTCCTTTCTGTGAAGCTCCGAGGTTTGTTCCCATCTGCAGTGACACAATGGTGGAGTCACATTTTTCAGTTCCAAGTTTGTTATCGAAGATGAGTCTCCGTGTCCCTGGAGCCGTCATTCCAGCCTGGAAGCAGCAACAGGATTGGTTACAGAGTGATCAGTGTGCCCTCCATCCCCCAAACCCTCCCCCCTCCATCCCTCCCCCCTCCATTCCTCCTCCCTTCATCCTCCCCCCTTCATCCTCTCCCCTCCAGCCCTCCCCCTTCATCCTCTCCCAGCCCTCCCCCTCCAGCCCTCCATCCCTCCCCCCTTCATCCTCTCCCCTCCAGCCCTCCATCCCTCCCCCTCCATCCCTCCCCCTTCATCCTCTCCCTTCCAGCCCTCCCCCTCCAGCCCTCCATCCCTCCCCCTCCATCCCTCCCCCTTCATCCTCTCCCTTCCATCCCGCCCCCTCCATCCCTCCCCCTCCATACCTCGCCCCCCTCCAGCCCTCCCCCTCCAGCCCTCCCCTCCAGCCCTCCACTCCAGCCCTCCCCTCCAGCCCTCCCCCTCCAGCCCTCCCCTCCAGCCCTCCCCCTCCAGCCGTCCCCCTCCATACCTCGCCCCTCCATACCTCGCCCCTCCATATCTCTCCCGCTCCATCCTCTCCCCCTCCATCCTCTCCCCTCCAGCCCTCCCCCTCCCCCCTCCATCCTCTCCGCTCCATCCCTCCCCCTCCATCCCTCACCCCTCCACCCCCCTCCATCCCTCCCCCCCTCAACCTTACCTTCTGCCTGTACTGTCTACACCTGCCACCCATCTGATCATCTTCTCCCATAAGTCTCTCCTGTAACATCCACTTCATTCTCTCACACTGAAAGAGTTAACACTTCCATTGAACAGCAATGAAATTTGCTCTGATTGTATTCTCGTACAGTGCCATTTTTATGTGAGACTCAGCATTTCCAAATGTGTCAACCTAATTCCTCCTGTCTCCGCGCCTTCACATTCTGCCCCTTACCTGTGTAGCCCATTTGTTGGTTCCCATTTGGAGGCTAATGGTAGTCTGGTCAAGAGGCTTCTCCACTCCAGTTTTAGGGTCATATAAATGTCTTCTGGTACCATAGGCTGTCATCCCCTGCTGGCTGGCAAACTTATTGGTTCCCATCTAGAGAAAAGAAAAACAGACAAATCTGGATGCAAAAGAGAAAACAAAAGCTCTTCTCTCTTGAGGTGAAGCTTCTCAGGAAAGGGAACTAACCTCTTTACTCTGTGCAAATGGACGCTCCCTTCAACTGGACTGAGGTGGCTGCTCTTTTGTTAATGTTAAGGATAAGTTCAGGCTGTTAAAATTTCCAAATTACCCCTGATCAGCAGGCTGATTTTGCGCTCTCTTCAAAAAATTGTACTGCAACCCTCTGTTGTGCAATAGTACCCTCCCTGCACTACCCCCCCCACCCCAACCCCAAGATGGGCGTTGGGTTAGCAGAACCCTAGGATTCTTTGCTGTGGAATTCTACCCGTGGGCCATCCTTTGTGCTTTCTTTTCAAATCTCTTCTTTTCATACTAAGTTTTCCTGGCTGTAATCGTGGGTAAATGTTAGTCCTAACTGCTACATTAAAGTTAACTGCCACTGCCCAATCCTCCACCCATACCTACTCTTTGTTCTCATCACTGAGCCCAAATTTGGCTTTTAAATTCCTGAACTACTCTGGACATCAAGACTGTTGTGCGGCACCAGACTACACCGTAAGATTCAGCTGCCATTCAGTTGTTTAAGTTTTAATGTAACGGTCTAGTCAGGGTTTCTTAGCAGGAGTTCCATAAGCCTTTAGGGATCCACAAGAAGGTTTCAAGACGCTCACCATAGTAGCTGAGCAAAAATAAGCCCAGAGACAAGCTTCTTGGCCAGGTGGAAGATAATTCTTACCAGGTCATTTTCTTGTCTGGGCATGTGTCCAATTCACAATCCTTGAATCCCTGAATATGGATATTGGAGCCTGTGGAATCTAGGGGAAGAAAGAGGAGGACTGCGCAGAGGGAAAAAGGGTAGGAGTTCTCTAGTTCCGGTCAAAGCAACACTGGCTTGATCTGATACAATGTAGAAGCAGCACCGTGAAGAACATGAGCAAAGTAGAATTCGGAGTCGATGTTTCCAACAATAAATAAAATACAAGTATCAGTAGGTGACAGCAACCGAAACACAACCAAACTGACCACACTGCAAAAGGGTTAATGGAAATGGAAGTCAGTCATTTAGCAATAGTTACAGAGTTCTTTCCTTTTTCCCCCTCTACCTGTATTCACTTGATCCAAAAGGCAAGCCAAGGAAATGAATCAAATGTTAAGACCTGATACCAGCAGGAAAAAGCCAAGCCGACCAGGCAGTCTGACTGCTGCGAACCTTGTGTCGCTGGCCAGTGAAGCGATCAATACTGATCGATTGACACGTTCAATTTGTGTTAGACTGAATTGGCAGGGAGCAGGAATGAGGAAGAGGTAAAATAGCAAAAAAAAGCAGGAAAAATGACCAACGGTGTTAATCTGGATAATACATTTTTAAAAATTATATCTTGTGTATTTCTAACTGTTAAACTGATTGAATTTTTCAGAGGTGATTGGGTGTGTAGATGGGGGCAGTGCAGTTGATGTAGTGCGTGGATTTCAGTAAGGCTTTTGACGACGTCCCACATGGGGGACTGATCAAGAAGGTCGGAACCCATGGGATCCAGGGCAATTTGAATTGGATCCAAAATTGTCTGAGTGACAGGAGGCAGAGGGTTTTGGTCCAAGGTTGTGTCAGTGACTGGAAGCCTGTGCCCAGTGCAGTTCCGCAGGGATCGGTGCCGGGTCTCTTGTTGTTTGTAGTGTACATTAATGATATAGATGAGATTGTAGGTGGTATGGTCAGCAAGTTCACAGACACAAAAATTGCTGGTGTAAGTAGCAAGGAGGAAAGCCTTAGATTACAGGATGATATAGACAGGCTGGTCAGATGGGCAGAACAGTGGCAAACGGTAGCACAGTGGTTAGCACTGTGGCTTCACAGCTCCAGGGTCCCAGGTTCAATTCCCGGCTTGGATCCCTGTCTGTGCGGAGTCTGCACGTTCTCCCCGTGTCTGCGTGGGTTTTCTCCGGGTGCTCCGGTTTCCTCCCACAAGTCCCGAAAGACGTGCTGTTAGGTGAATTGGACATTCTGAATTCTCCCTCAGTGTACCCGAACAGGCGGCGGAATGTGGCGACTAGGGGATTTTCACAGTTACTTCATTGCAGTGTTAATGTAAGCCTACTTGTGACAAAAGATTAATATTATAATATTATTATTAAACGGAATTTAACCCTGAAAAGTGTGAAGTGATGCATTTTGGGAAGACCAATAAGTCAAAGGGATACACAATGGACAGCAGGCCGCCAGGAAGTCCAGGGAACCAGAGGGACCCTGGGTGCATGTCAGATCCCTGAAGGAAGCAGGACAGGTAGATGAGGCGGTTAAGAAGGCCTATGGGGGGGGGCGGGCGGGGGGGGGGGGCGGCAGCACGGTGGCGCAGTGGTTAGCACTGCTGCCTCACGGGGCCGAGGTCCCAAGTTCGATCCCAGCTCTGGGTCACTGTCCGTGTGGAGTTTGCACATTCTCCCCGTGTTTGTGTGGGTCTCGCCCCCACAACCCAAAGATGTACACTAAACTTTTTTTTAAAAAGAAGGCCTATGGGATACTTGCCTTCATTAGCTGCGGCATCGAATATAAGAGTAGGGAGGTTATGCTGGAGCTGTATAAAACGCTCATTAGGCCCCAGTGGAGTACTGTGTGCAGTTCTGGTCACCACACTATAGGAAGGAAGTGATTGCACTGGAGAGGGTGCAGAGGAGATTCACCAGGATGTTGTCTGGGCTGGAGCGTTTCAGCTATTGAGAGGGGCTGGTTAGGCTGGGGTTGTTTTCCTAGAGCAGAGAAGGCTGAGGGGGGACTGACCCAGGTGTACAAAATTATGAGGGACATCGATGAGAAACCTTTCCCCTTCGTAGAGGGGTCAATAACCAGGGGGCATAGATTTACAGTAAGGAGCTTGAGATTGAGGGGATTTGACGAAAAGCATTTTCACCCAGAGGGTGGGGGAATCTGGGACTCGCAGCCTGAGAGGCTGGTGGAGACGGGAACCGTCAACATTTAAGAAGCATTTAGATGAGCAGTTGAAATGCCACAGCACACAGGGCTACAGGTCACGCGCTGGAAAATAGGATCAGAGTAGTTAGCTGCTTAATGGCCGGTGCAGACATGATGGGCCAAAGAGCCTCTTTCTGTGCTGTAAAACCCGATGACTGTGAGTACCAGCTCTCTGTTACATGAAGGGAAGTTGATAGCAGCCTCGGTTTTAAAGATTGAGTCCATACTTGAAGCTGCCTTTGTTGCTTCCCTCTCCCTTCCCTGATCAGCTGTAAAAATGACCTCACCTCGCTGGATTTCCTCGGCACCATGTTGAACTCTTCTTCCATTGCCTACGCCTCTGCGCTCACGTCTTCGGGTAGGAGCCCTCCACCCGCTCAATGGACCCTTTTATTCTCTTACCTGGAACCCTCCTTCTGACCTCTTACCTGCTCTTTTCATTGAGAACTGTGGCATTGGCTGTCTTAATTTCTCTGCTTCTCTCACCCACTGTAACCTGTCTTCCTCTAAATTTGCTGCACCCTGTTCTCTCAGGTCCAACCATGACTTTGTTATTAAACCTGACGATAAGGGTGGTGCTGTTGTTGTCTGGTTTACCAAAGTGCACCTTGCAGAAGCTGAGGACCAACTCCTGGACACATCTTCCTACTTGCCCAGGACCCATGACCCCACCGCCAAACATTGTTTCCAGGACTGTCACTGCCCGTATCTCCTCTGGAGATCTTTGTTCCATGGCCTCCTACCTCATAGTTTCCCCAGCCCCACTGCTACCTCCCCCCTAAATTCTACAACAGGACTGCTAGTAGACCAACGTTTCTCTCCCCACGTCCAGTCTCTTCCCACCTACATTTGTTATTTTTCCTGAAGCCTTATGTCATTTCCAGTTTCCTGGCCCTAACAGCCTGCACTTCACTATAGTTATCATACAACATAGAACATACAGTGCAGAAGGAGGCCATTCGGCCCATCAAGTCTGCACCGACCCACTTATGCCCTCACTTCCTCCCTATCCCCGTAACCCAATAACCCCTCCTAACCTTTTGGTCACTAAGGGCAATTTATCATGGCCAATCCACCTAACCTGCACATCTTTGGACTGTGGGAGGAAACCGGAGCACCCGGAGGAAACCCACGCAGACACGGGGAGGATGTGCAGACTCCGCACAGACAGTGACCCAGCCGGGAATCGAACCTGGGACCCTGGCGCTGTGAAGCCACAGTGCTAACCACTGTGCTACCGTGCTGCCCGGTGCTATCCAATCCCTCTTCATCCTGCACCGAGAGAGTCTGATGGCTCTCAACTTCTTTCTTGAACAGTCCCATCCACCACCACCCTCCACCTGGCAAACTTGTACTCTTATTGAACAATTTCTCCTTTATCTTGTTTCACTTTGTCCAAGTAAAGGGTTTGGCTATCGCCCACATGGGTCCTAGCTATGCCTGAGAAACATTCCTCATTCTACTCCTACTCAGACCCACTCCTACAACTCTTTCCGGTACATCAATAATCGTTTTGATGCCACTTGATGTTTTGACCGGAAAAATTAATCAATTTTGCATCCAATTACAACCCCTCTCTCTTTGCATGGTCCACTTCTGAAACCCTCAGATCTTTGCTCTAAAGAAAACAACCCCAGCCTATCCAGTCTCTCCTTATAGCTCAGATGCTCCATCCCAGGGAACATCCTGGTGAATCTCCTCTGCACCCCCTCCAGTGTAATCACCTCCTTTCTATTGTGAGGTGACCAGAACCGCACACAGTACTCCAGCTGTACAGCTCCAACATAACCATATTCTATGCCACGACTGATAAAGGCAAGTGTCCCATCTGCCTTCTTAACCACCCTATTCACCGGCTCTGCCATTCATTACATACTCTCTGTTCCAAATTCCATCACATTGGGAATAGCATTAGACAGGAAGTCAGAGATGCATGTGTTAAAGGAACATCTATGATTATGAGTGACTTTAATCTGCATATAGATTGGGTGACTCAAAATTAGCTACAGTACAATAGAGGAGGAATTTCTGGAGTGTGTACGGGATGGTTTTCTAGACCAGTATGTTGAGGAACCAACAAGGGAACAGACCATCCTGGACTGGGTGTTGTGCAATGAGAGGATTAGTTGGCAATCGAGTTGTGAGAGAACCCTTGGGGATGAGTGACCATAATATGGTAGAATTCTTTATCAAGGTAAATAGTGAGGTCGTTGATTCTGAGACCAAGGTCCTGAACCTCAAGCTTTACCAAGATGGCGCCGGAGCGAGGCGACTCCCTGCGAGCTCTCCCCAACAGATCCACTTTTTATTTAACTTATACTCGTTCTAATCTTTTAAAAATTAATTCTAAAACTAACATTATTACTAACCTCTATGCCAGTGCTTATGTAGTTACATTGTATTGTATTGGATTGGATTTTGTTTATTGTCACGTGAAAAGTATTTTTCTGCGAGCAGCTCAACAGATCATTAAATACATGGGAAGAAAAGGGAATAAAAGAAAATACATAATAGGGCAACACAACATATGCAATGTAACTACATAAGCACTGGCATCGGGTGAAGCATACAGGGTGTAGTGTTAATGAGGTCAGTCCATAAGAGGGTCATTTAGGAGTCTGGTGACAGTGGGGAAGAAGCTGTTTTTGAGTCTGTTCGTGCGTGTTCTCAGACTTCTGTATCTCCTGCCCGATGGAAGAAGTTGGAAGAGTGAGTAAGCCGGGTGGGAGGGGTCTTTGATTATGCTGCCTGCTTTCCCCAGGCAGCGGGAGGTGTAGATGGAGTCAATGGATGGGAGGCAGGTTCGTGTGATGGACTGGGCGGTGTTCACGACTCTCTGAAGTTTCTTGCGGTCCTGGGCCGAGCAGTTGCCATACCAGGCTGTGATGCAGCCCGATAGGATGCTTTCTAAGGTGCATCTGTAAAAGTTGGTAAGGGTTAATGTGGACAAGCCGAATTTCCTTAGTTTCCTGAGGAAGTATAGGCGCTGTTGTGCTTTCTTGGTGGTAGCGTCGACGTGGGTGGACCAGGACAGATTTTTGGAGATGTGCATCCCTAGGAATTTGAAACTGATATGTTGTGTTGCCCTATTATGTATTTTCTTTTCTTCCCTTTTCTTCTCATGTATTTAATGATCTGTTGAGCTGCTCGCAGAAAAATACTTTTCACTGTACCTCGGTACACGTGACAATAAACAAATCCAATCCAATCCAATAAAGGTAACTATGAGGTATGAGCTGGCTATGACGGACTGGGAAACATTACTGAAAAGAAGGACAGCGGACAGGCAATGGCAGCATTAAAGGAACGAATAGGTGAACTTCAAAACTTGTTTATTTCTATTTGGCGCAAGAGTAGAAAGGGAACTGTGGCCAATCCATGGCTTACAGGGAAATTAGAGATAGTATTAGATTCAAAGCAGAGGCATACAGATTAGCAAGAAAAAGCTAATCCCAGGCTTGCTGGATACTGGGCCTCCTTTTTCGACACAATATCCAGGATTTTGCAGACAGTCTGATAACCGTGCCTGCTGGTTGCAATATTTGGAGTTTCGGACTCCCTGTCTTTCTACTCAGGGGTGAGGGTGGATGTTCTTGCCTTCACCTCCTGAAAAGCCAGGAGGTGAAAATTACTCAACAGAAAATCCTCCTCACCACCCAAGGCATCATCCTGGATGGAAGGCTTAAAATCGGTCTGGCACCTGAAGAAAGTCAAGTAAACCGTCAGAGACTCAGTGGGGAGGTTTTTGCAGAGATTCAGGCTATTCATTTCTTTCTTTAAGGATCTGGACGTGTCAGAGGGTTTGGGGAGGGGGGGGGGGGGGGAGTTCATAGATTTCATAGAATTTACAGTGCAGAAGGAGGCCATTCAGCCCAACGAATCTGCACCGGCTCTTGGAAAGAGCTCCCTTCTTAAGCCCCATGCCTCCACCCTATCCCCGTAACCCAGTAACCCCACCTAATCTTTTTGGACACTAAGAGCAATTTATCACGGCCAATCCACCTAACCTGCACACTTTGGACTGTGGGAGGAAACCGGAGCACCCGGAGGAAACCCACGCAGACACGGGGAGGATGTGCAGACTCCGCACAGACAGTGACCCAAGCCGGAATCGAACCTGGCACCCCGGAGCTGTGAAGCAACTGTGCTAACCACTGTGCGACCGTGCTGGAGGTTAATAGTAGGTTGTTTATGAAAGTTATATTGTGTGTATATTTTTGACTATATTGTATATTGTTTATATTTGATAATTCAATAAAATGTTTATTAAAAAAAATAAGCTGGAGTCGGCCATTTTGCCCCTTGAGCCTACTCCATCATTCAATTAGATCATGGCTAATTGGATTATGGTCTTAACTCCGCTTTGCTACCTGCCCTTGATTCCCTTGGAGAGCAAAGATCTGCCTAACCTGGCCTTGAATATATTCAATTGACCCAGTCTCTGCTCTCTCTGGATTACAGAACTCCAAAGTAAATGAGCATTGAGAGAATAAATTCCTCCTCTCTGTCTTAAATGGAAGACCCATTATTTTCAAACTATGTCCCCAGTTTGATATTTGTCCACAAAAGGAAACATCCTCTCAGCATCTACCCTGTCAACCCCCTCAAACATTTGTGTTACAATGAGGTCACCTATTCTTCTACTCCTGCTCAGTTATGGTGATCATGAAACTACCAGATTGTGGTAAAAAAAAATCTGATTCATTAACGTCCTTTAAGGAAGGAAATATATCATCTTTATCTGGTCTGGTGTACCATGGCATTGTGCTTGACTATTAAGTGCCCTCTGAATTGGCCTAGCAAGCTACTCAGTTGTATTAAACAGCTATAGTCTTATCACCATCTTGGTCTCTCCGTCGCCTCTTGACAATCATTTTGAGCATCTCCTCTTGTTCAAACTCTGTCATGTCTCTCATTTAAAATCCTTCTTCTCAACCACCCATTGGAGGACCATGGCGAGCTACTCACAGATATCTTGACTCTTCTCACTCAGCTCGGCAACTTGTCATCCGTGATGATTTTGACATCGATTTCAATTTATAAAGCTCTTTCCTCTGCAGAATTCCGCCCAAAATTGTCAATCGCGTTGGAACATTCTACGAGAACTTTCAATGCAGTATCGCACTCGACATTACGTTTTCTGATTGGTTTGAAGTGAGGTCCGGAAGTGAAGTTTGGCAGGGCTGCATCTCTCCTCGTCGCCATTGACTGGGTCATATGTCAAACAACGTCACACTGTCCCAAGGGAATTCAGTGGGCCCTCTTCATATTTGGAGGGCCTCAACTTTGCTGTTAATCCTGCTGCCATTTCTTCAAGATACACTCACAAATATCAAAGAAATGTACAGCACAGGAACAGGCCCTTGGGCCCTCCAAGCCCGTGCTGACCATGCTGCCCGTCTAAACTAAAATCTTCTACACTTCCTGGGTCCGTATCCTTCTATTCCCATCCTATTCATATATTTGTCAAGATGACCCTTAAATGTCACTATCGTCCCTGCTTCCACTACCTCCTCCGGTAGTGAGTTCCAGGCACCCACTACTCTCTGTGTAAAAAACTTGCCTCGTACATCTCCTCTAAACCTTGCCCCTCGCACCTTAAACCTATGCCCCCTAGTAATTGACCCCTCTACCCTGGGGAAAAGTCTGACTATCCACTCTGTTTATACCCCTCAAATCTGACAAATTCAGCATGTATGCAAAACAGACTAGTCTGCACATCAACAAGTAGAAAGTACAAGTTAAGGGTGTCAACATGCCAGTAGAACCTCAAATTACCATCGATGGAGAAGCGCTAGAGTGTGCCGAGGACTTCACATACCCCGGGACCCTTATCAGCAATGACACTGATGCTGAGAGGACATCAAGGCCCGGCTTAAAGCTAGAGGAAGTCTAAACCCTGCTGTATGGATCTGGATGCTGGAGGGTAGTGAAGACCGACATGGGCAAGGTCAACGCCTTTCATAATAGTTGCCTACATAAGATATGTAACATCTACTGGCTAAAAAAAAAATTCTAACGAGTACCTGTACAAGTACACTGGCTGCTACAGCATTGTCCTTGAGATCAGGAAGTGCTGGATAAGGGCTAAGAGTGTCCCAAGAGTGATCACTGAGGTTGTCCTAAGATGGACACTAGCTGCAAAACTGGTATACAGACAGGCAAGAAAAACATGGCGTAGGACTGTGGTGACTGAACTGGAGAGATGGGGTTCACATGGGGTGAAACACAAACAGGGCCGGATGGAGGAACAGTCTTATGTCCCACCTGGGACGAGAAGGATAGCTAACTTTCCTTTAAGTTCACTGCCTTCCTATCCTCCATAAGTCTCTCCCTCCAAATAAATTCCAATGTGCAGTGCAGTGGCCCCTCCCTCCAGTGTGGAACATAGACCATACAGTGCAGAAGGAGGCCATTCGCCCATCTAGTCCGCACCGACCTACTTAAGCCCTCACTTCACCCTATCCCCGTAACCCAATAACCCCACCTAAGGTGTGAACACTAAGGGGCAATTTTAGCATGTCCAATCCACCTAACCTGCACGTCTTTGGACTGTGGGAGGAAACCGGACCATCCGGAGGGAAACCGGAGCACCCGGAGGAAACCCACGCAGACACGGGGAGAATGTGCAGACTCCGCACAGACAGTGACCCAGGCCGGGAATCGAACCTGGGACCCTGGCGCTGTGAAGCCACAGTGCTAACCACTGTGCTACCGTGCTGCCCTTAAGTGAAGTGAAGTGTCCCCTCAACTGAGAAGTGCCCTTCTGTCCAGGTTCTCCAGCAGTGGTCCCTTCCCAAGGCTGGGTCTATCCATACCTGGAGTCCAATGATATTCTGCCCTGCTTTCAGTGTTTCGCTATTAAAAACGCGTTGCTGTTTTTCTGCATATTTCACACCGATGTCCGATCTTGTTTCGTAGCCTTTTGTTTTTGCCTGTGTGGAATAAAAAGTTAACTTTTTCTCTTGTGTTGAGTGAGTTGGACAATCTATCAAATAATGAGTTGAAATTGGGATAGTTACAGCAGAAACACTCACCATGCTAGCCAGGGCCATGAGTGTTGTCTGAACTTGGGTCAAGTTACAGTTTTCATATAAATCATTGGCTTCAAAGCTGTCATGAAGTTTCACCCCATATTTTATGATTGCTTTAACAAAGTTCCCGATGTTCTCCAGCTGTGGACAAAGAGCAAACATTAGCACGACAAACAATTCCCATTCCGAGCAACTGGCTGCTTCTTACTGTACCAGGTTAGGCCTTGAGAATTAGGGCAACTTGTAGAGAAATGGGCTTTCTGAGGATATTTGAGATTTTGAAGCTATTGGGTCCAGGCTAGTTGGTTAGGCTATTTTGAAATATATAGGATGATAGAACAATCTAGCTTGCAAAGAGTCGGAGTGGGTTAGCTCAGGTGGCTGGGTGACTGGTTCGCGATGCCAGTAGCATGGCTTCCCATTCCAGCTGAGGTTATTTATGAAGGCTTCGCCTTCTCAACCTTGCCCCTCGCCTGGGTGTGGTGACCTTCACTAGCCAGCTCTCTCTCAATAGGGGAGAGCAGCCTATGGTCCTCTGGGACTATGCCGACATTTACATTTGTTAGCGTGCAAATCAAATCCTCGCCAAAATGTTTGCGATTAATAGCCAGGGAGTATTTATTTTCCCGGAGAAACATCGATCCGGAGGAAATTGCTGAGACAGGTGGTGGGCATGGGTTCATTGTACTTTGTAGGGAAATATTACTGGGAAAATATCTCTCGTTACGTGGATACTTTGGTAGTTAGCTGGGGCTAGTTTAAAGTTATGAAAGTTACTGACTATGTAGCTGGTGCTACTTGAAATTCTGCGGATTAGTTGCTAGTTAACTGGGACAGTGAGTAGTCTGCTGATATTTTGCTTGGTTTCCTTTGGGGACCGGAAAGGCTCTTGATTGGTCCAGTGATTGGCATTCTCCCTGAAAGTTGGGTGTTTCTTCCAGTGGCTGTTTAGATGCCTTTCCTCAACCTAAGTGCCAATGTCCCCTCTAAACCTATCTTATTGGAATAAACCTTTGTAGCCAATCCAAATAATACGAGGCCTAAACTCAGAAAACATTCTCAAACAAAGGATAAAGAACATTCAGTCAGGATCTTGTATTCAAAACCCCTGCTGCTTTTGATTACTATGCAGAGACTGATCAAGTCTTCTACCATTATTGGTCTGATCAGCCTTTTTTATTCTTTCGTCGCTCATCCCAAATGGCCCTGAGAAAGTGGTAGTGAGGTGACTTCTTGAACCGCTACAGTCCACTGTCGGTACACCTACAGTGCTATTAGGAGGGGAGTTTGAATATTTTGGCCCAACAATAGTGAATAAATGGCATCACAGTTCCAAGTCAGAATGGTGCATGGCTTGGAGAGGAACTGTTCGGTGGTGGTGTTCCCATGCGTCTGCTGCCCTGGTTGTCCTTCTAGGTGGTAGAGATTGCTGGTTTGAAAGATGCTATTGAAGGAGCCTTGATGAGTTGCTTGAAGATGGTACACACGGCTGCACAATGTGTTGGTGGTGGAGAGCGTGCCACTTAAGAGGGGTGCTTTGGGTGGCATAGTGCTGAACTTCTTGAGTGTCGTTGGAGCTGCACTCATCCAGGAAAGTGGAGATTGCTCGTGATTTGTGTCTTATAGATGGTGGACTGGTTATGGGATGGGTCAGGAGGTGAGTTACCAGCTGCTGAATTCCCAGCATGCTGGTAGTGACACACAACATTGGTGGATGGTATCCTCATTGTGAAGATGAGGCAATGTGTCTCCACAAGGACCTTGTATCCAACGTCCCAGACACCTCTTTCATCATACCAGGACATGTCCTGTCCCATCGGCAGGGCAGACCCAGTAGAGGCCACAACACAGCGGTATGCAGTTGGGAGAGAGTTTTCCCTTGGAGTCCTCAACATTGACTCTGGGCTCCATGAAATCTCATGGCATCAGATAAAACATGGGCAAGGAAACCTTGGATTGGAAGATGTAGAATCCATATGAGTGGAGGTAAGATATAACAAGGGGAAGAAGACAATCGACCCCGAATAGTAGCTATATTGTAGGAGGGGGAATAAATCAGGAAAGTAAAAAATGCAGGACATTAATCACAGGTGACTTTTATCTTCATTTTAAAAAATCTGTCCATGAGATGCGGGTGTCGCTGGGTCAGCATTTACCGCCCATCCCTGAGGGCATTTCAGAGTCACCCACATTGCTGTGGGTCTGGGGTCACATGTAGGCCAGACCGGGTAAGGACGGCAGATTTCCTTCCCTAAAGGACATCAGTGAACCAGATGGGTTTTTACGACAATCGGCAATGGTTTCATGGTCGTCATTAGACTTTTAATTCCAGATTTTATTGAATTCAAATTCCACCAACTGCCCTGGTGGGATTTGAATCCAGGTCTCCAGAGCGTTCCCCTGGGTCTTGTCCAGTGATAATAAGACTACGCCACTGCCTACCTCTTGTAGATTAGGAAAATTAAATTGGCAGAGGGAACCATGAGGAAGAATTTATAGTGCATTCAGGATAGTTTCCTCAAACAATATGTTGTGGATCCAACCAGTGTTGAGGCTGTTTTTGATCTAGTGGTAGTGTTGCTGGATGAGTAATCTGGGGACCTGGGTTTGAATCCCACCACAGTAGATGGTGCAATTTAAACTCAATAAAATATACCAGTAGCAAGTAACATTCGCACCACATGAGTATCATGCAATGATAAGGGGCAGCACGGTGGTGCAGTGGTTAGCACTGCTGCCTCATGGCACCGAGGACCCAGGTTCAATCCCGGCCCTGGGTCACTGGCCGTGTGGAGTTTGCACATTCTCCCTGCGTCTGCGTGGGTCTTATCTCCACACCCCAAAGATGTGCCGGGTAAGTGGATTGGCCTCACTAATTTGCCCCTTAATTGGAAAAAAATAATTGAGTACTCTAAATTATTATTTTTTTGAGTGTCAGGCAATGACTATCTCCTACAAGAGAGGATCTAACCATTGCCCCTTGACATTGACTGGTATTACCATCGCTGAATCCCCCATTGATCAGAAACTGAACTGGGTGTGCCACATTAATACTGTGGCAACCAGAGCAGATCAAAGGCTAGGAATCCTATGGCTAGTAACTCACCTCCTGATCCGCCAAAGCCTGTCCATCATCTACAAGGCACAGGTCAGGCGTGTGATGGAACACTCTCCACAACTGGATGAGCGCAGCTCCAACAACACTCAAGAACCTCGACACCATCCAGGACAAAGCAGCCCCGCTTGATTGTAACCCCATTACAAATATTCAATCTTTTCACAGTCAACACACAGCGGCAGCCGTGTGCACCATCTACAAGATGCACTGCAGCAACTCACCAGGTTCACAGGCGCCGGAATGTGGCGACTAGGGGCTTTTCACAGTAACTATATTTAAGCCTACTTGTGACAATAAGTTATTATTATTCTTTAGACAGCACATTCCAAACCCACGACCACCACCATCTAGAAGGACAAGAGCAGCAGATACCTGGGAACCCCACCACCTGGAGGTTCCCCTCCAAGTCACTCACCACCCTGACTTGCAAATATATCGCCGTTCCTTCACTGTCACTGGGGCAACATCCTGGAACTCCCTAACAGCACTGTGAGTGTACCTACACCTCAGGGACTGCAGCAGCTCAAGAAGATGGCTCACCACCTACTAATGAGCAACTAGGGACGCAATGAATGCTGGCTCAACCAGCGACGCCCACATCTCGTAAATTCAGTTTGACTGAGAAACATGGGTCACAAACAAATGTGCTAAACTGCTAAACTTAAATGAGGGTAATTGCAAAGGAATGAGGGCAAAGGTGGCTGGAGTGGACTGGAAAAGGAGTTTAGCAGAGAAGACAGCTGATGAATAATGGCAAATGTTTATGAAAATAAGTCATGACTCACAACAAAGATATATCCCAGGGAGGAAGAATGATTCTTGGAAGGGGATAAATCAGCCATGGGTAACTAAGGAAGTTAAGGACCATATACAATGTGGCAAAGATTAGTGGTAAGCTGGAGGTTTGGGAAAGATTTAAAAACCAACAATAGATTACCAAAAAAATAATGGAGACGAAAACCTATGAGGGTAAACTAGCAAGTAGTATAAATAGTAAGAGCTTCTTTAAATATATAATAAAGGAGAGTGGCCAAAGTGAACAGAGGCCCCTTAAAGAATGAGACTGGGGAAATAATAATAGGGAACCAAGAAATGGCAGAGGACTCAAACAGATACTTTGCATCAGTCTTCAATTGAAGACACACATAACATTCCAAAAATACTGAATAATCCAGGGGCAAGAAGTATGGGGAGAAAATAAATACAATAACTATCACAACAGAAAGGGTTCTCGGGCAAACTAATGGGGCTAAAGGCTGATATGTCTCCTGGGCCTGATGGGTTGCATCTGAGGATATTAAAGGAAATAGCTACAGAGATAGTGGATGCACTGGTAGTAATCTTCCAAGAATCCTTTATTCTGGACAAGTCCCAGAGAATGGAAAACTGCTAATGCTGCATCATTGTTCAAAAAGGGAGGGAGCCAAAAAGCAGGGAGTGATAGAACATAGAAAATACAGCACAGAACAGGCCCTTTGACCCACGATGTTGTGCCGAACCTTTGTCCTAGATTAATCATAGATTATCATTGAATTTACAGTGCAGAAGGAGGCCATTCGGCCCTTTGAGTCTGCACCGGCTCTTGGAAAGAGCACCCTACCCAAACTCAACACCTCCACCCAACACCAAGGGCAATTTTGGACATTAAGGGCAATTTATCATTGGCCAATTCACCTAACCTGCACATCTTTGGACTGTGGGAGGAAACCGGAGCACCCGGAGGAAACCCACGCAGTCACGGGGAGGACGTGCAGACTCCGCACAGACAATGACCCAAGCCGGAATCGAACCTGGGACCCTGGAGCTGTGAAGCATTGTGCTATCCACAATGCTACCGTGCTGCCCTTGAGAACAAATAAATCTACACTATATCATTTTACCGTAATCCATGTACCTATCCAATAGCTGCTTGAAGGTCCCTAATGTTTCTGACTCAACTACTTCCACAGGCAGTGCATTCCATGCCCCCACTACTCTCTGGGTAAAGAACCTACCTCTGATATCCCTCCTATATCTTCCACCTTTCACCTTAAATTTATGTCCCCTTGTAATGGTTTGTTCCACCCGGGGAAAAAGTCTCTGACTGTCTACTCTATCTATTCCCCTGATCATCTTATAAACCTCTATCAAGTCGCCCCTCATCCTTCTCCGCTCTAATGAGAAAAGGCCTAGCACCCTCAACCTTTCCTCGTAAGACCTACTCTCCATTCCAGGCAACATCCTGGTAAATCTTCTTTGCACCTTTTCCAAAGCTTCCACATCCTTCCTAAAATGATAGGCCAGTTAGCTTGACATCTGCCATTTGGAAAATATTCAGAGTCCAGTTTAAAGGACGTAATTGCAAAGCATTGAGAAATACATAATATGATCAAGCAGAGTCAGCATTTCGTCATGAAGGGCAATCATGCCTGACAAATCTATTGTAACTCTTTGAGGTGGTAACATACAGAGAAACATACATAGGAAATAGAAGCAGGATGAGGCCATTCGGCCCTTCCAGCCTGCCCCGCCATTCATTATGATCATGGCTGATCATCAAGTTCAATACCCTGATCCCGCCTCCCCCCCCCCACATCCCTCGATCCCTTTAGCCCCAAGGACTGTATCGAATTCCTTCTTGAAATTACACAACGTTTTGGCCTCAACTACTTTCTGTGGGAGTGAATTCCACAGATTCACCGCTCTCTGAGTGAAGAAATTTCTCCGCACCTCAATGCTAAAAGGTTTACCCCTTATCCTCAAACTATGACCCCCCTAGTTCTGGACTCCCCCACCATCGGGAACATTCTTTCTGAATCTACCCTGTCTAATCCTGTTAGAATTATGTAGTTTCTATGGCATCCCCTCTCACTCTTCTAAACTCCAGTGAATATAATCCTAACCCACTTAGTCTCTCCTCGTATGACAGTCCCGCCATCTCAGGAATCAGTCTGGTAAACCTTCGCTGCTCTCCCTCCATAGCAAGAACATCCTTCCTCAGATACGGACACCAAAACTGCCCACAATACTCCAGGTGTGACTTCACCAATGCCCTATACAATTGCAGTAAAACATCCCTATTGCTATACTCAAATCCCCTCGCTATGAAGGCCAGCATACCATTTGCCTTCTTGCTGCCTGCTGTACCTGCCGCTTACTTTCAGTGACTGATGCACGAGGACACCAAGGTCTCGCTGAGTATCCGCCTCTCTCAATTTACACCCATTCAAATAATAATCTGCTTTCCTATTTGTGATAGACACAGACACAGTCATAGAATTTGCAGTGCAGGAGGAGGCCATTCAGCCTATCGGGTTTGCACCGGCCCTTGGAAAGAGCACCCTACCTCAGCCCACACTTCCACCCTAACCCTGTAACCCAGTAACCGCACCTAACTTTTTTGGACGCTATGCCAGACAATTTAGCATGGCCATATTACAGAGAAGGAGGTGCCCCCCCCGCCCCCACAGGCCGCCCCCGGACCCGTCAACGCCGAGGTCCCGCTAGCTCAGAGGATGTTAGAACGGCGGCGGCAGGACTCAGCTTTTTGGTGACGGCCCATTTGGGCTGGAGAATCGGCGCATACCCCGACCAGCGCCGCGCCGACCATGCAGGCCCCGCTCTGCGGAAAATCGCGTCCCGGCATCAGGGCGGCGTGGCACGCCGGCGATTCTCCGACGGGGGGTCGGAGAATTCCGCCCAAGGTATATAGTCAACATCTTTTCCCAAAGGTTGGGGAGTCTAAAACTAGAGGGCATAGGTTTCAAGGTGAGAGGGGAGAGATTCAGAAGGGCCCAGAGGGGCAATCTTTTCACACACAGGGTGGTGAGTGTCTGGGACGAGCTGCCAGGCGCAGCTCGCTGACGTGGGTACAATTTTAAAATGCATTTAGACAGTTATATGGGAAAGGTGGGTATAGAGGGATATGGGCCAAATGCGGGCAATTGGGACGAGCTTAGTGGTAAAAATTGGGCGGTATGGACAAGTTGGGCTGAAGGGTCTGTTTCCTTGCTCTAAACCTCTATGACTCTAAGCGATATAGGATCAGTAGACAACATCAACTGCACTGCCCTCATCCAGCTTCTTGGTTACCCCTTCAAAAAACTCATCAAATTCGTGAGACAAAGCCATGCTGACCGTCCCCAATCAGTCCTTGCCGCTCTAAATGCCTGTAGATTCCAGTCTCTCAGAATACCTTCTCACAATTTGCCCAGCACAGATGTTAGGCTCCCCGATCTGTAGTTCCCAGGCTTTTCTGTGCGGCCCTTCTTAAACAAGGGCACAACATTTGCTACTCCCAATCTTCAGGCACCTCGCCTGTGGTTCTCGACGATTCAAAGATCTGTCAGTGGACCCGCAATTTCCTCTCTAGCGTCCCACAATGTCCTGGGATACATTTCATCAAGTCCCGGAGATTTATCTGCCTTGATACGCTTTCAGAAGGCATAGAATCTGTGTGGGAGACGTAGAGGAATCGCAAAGGTAAAAAGACCCTGATGAAAGTTTTGTCCAGGCCCCCTAGCAGGAGTCAGGATGTGGGGCAGAAAATAAATCAGGAGATAGAAAAGGCTGTAAAAAAGGCAATATTACAATAATCATAGGGGACTTCAATATGCAGGTGGACTGGGAAAATCAGGTTGGTAGTGGATCCCAAGAAAAGGAATTTGTGGAATGTCTATGAGATGGTTTTTTGGAGCAGCTTGTGACAGTCTACTAGGGAACAGGCAATTCTGGATTTAGTGATGTGAAATGAGGCAGACTTGATTAGGGAACTTAAGGTGAAGGAACCCTAAGGGAGCAGTGACCACAATATGATAGAATTTACCCTGCAGTTTGAGAGGGAGAAGCTGCAATCAGACCTAACTGTATTACAATTAAATACGGGTAACTACAAAGACATGAGGGAGGAGCTGGCCAGAGTTGATTGGAAAAGGAGCCGAGCAGGGAAGGCAGTGGAACAGCAATGGCAGGAGTTTTTGGGGGTTATTCGGGAGGCACAACAGAAATTCATCCCAAGGAGGAAGAAACATGCGAAGGGGAGGACAAGACATCCATGGCTGAGGTGGGATGTCAAGGACAGCAAAAAAGTAAAAGAAAAAGCAGGCAACATGGCGAGGATTAGTGAGAAGCCAGAGGATTGGGAAGCCTTTAAAAGCAAGCAGAGGGCAACTAAAACAGCAATAAGGGGGAGAAGATGAAATATGAGTGCAAGCTAGCTAGTAATATAAAGGAAGACAGGAAGAGTTTTTTTCATTATATAAAAGGTAAGAGAGAGGCAAGAATGGACATGGGACCACTGGAAAATGAGGGTGGGGAAGTAGAATTGGCGACAAAGAAATGGCAGAGGAACTGAATAGTTACTTTTCATCAGTTGTCACGACGGAAATCACCAGTGGCATACCAGAACTTCAAGAGAATCAGGGTCAGAGGTGAGTGTAGTGGCCATCACTAAGGAGAAGGGGAAAGTGAAAGGTCTGAAGGTGGATAAGTCACCTGGACCAGATGGACGACACTCACGGTTATAAAGGAGATAGCTGAGGAGATTGTGGAGGCATTGGTGATGATCTTTCAGGAATCACTGGGGGCAGGAAGGGTCCCAGAGGACTGGAAAGTGGCTAATGTAACATCGCTGTTTAAGAAGGGAGGGGGACAGAAGATGGGAAATTATAGGCCGGTTAGCCTGACTTCGGTCATTGGTAAGATTTTAGAGTCTGTTATTAAACATGAGATCGCGGACTACTTGGAAGTGCATGGTAAAATAGGACTGAGTGAGCACGGCTTAGTCAAGGGGAGGTCATGTCTGGCAAATCTGTTAGAGTTCTTTGAGGAGGTAACAAGGACGTTAAACAAAAAAGAACCAGTGGACGCGATCTATATAAATTTCCAGAAGGTGCCGTATAGGAGGCTGTTAAATAAGTTAAGAGCCCATGGTGTTCAGGGTAAGATCCTGGCACGGATAGAGGATTGGCTGACTGGCAGAGGGCAGAGAGTGGGGATAAAGGGGTCTTTTTCAGGATGGCAGCCGGTGACTAGTGGTGACCTCAGGGGTCTGTGCTGGGACCACAACTTTTCACAATATACATTAATCATCTGGAAGAAGGAACTGAAGGCACTGTTAAGTTTGCAGATGATACAAAGATATGCAGAGGGATGGGTAGTATTGATGAAGCAGGTGGGCTGCAGAAGGATTTGGACAGACTAGGGGAGGGGGCAAAGAAGAGAATGATGGAATACAATGTGGAAAAGTGTGAGGTTATGCACTTTGGAAGGAGGAATGGAAGCACAGACTACTTTCGAAATGGGAAAATACTTAGGAAATCAGAAGCACAAAGGGACTTGGGAGTTCTAGTTCAAGATTCTCTTAAGGTTAAGGTGCAGGTTCAGTTGGCAGCTAGGAAGGCAAATGCAATGTTAACATTCATGTCGAGAGGGCTAGAATACAAGAGCAACGATGTAGGATGTTGAGAAACATTTCACATCTCTCTTCACCCAAGACAATGAGGAGGTAGGTATGGAACTCAGGGAGAGAGATTGTGAGGTTCTTGAGCAAATTGTCATAGGGAGGGACAAGGTATTGGAGGGATTGGCAGGCTTAAAAGTGGACAAATCTCCAGGTCCGGTTGAATTGACCCTGGATGCTGTGGGAGGCGAGGGAAGAGATTGCAGGGGCTCCAACCCAAATTTTTAATTCCTCTCTGGCCACAAGGGAGGCTCCAAAGGATTGGAGAACAGCTAATGTGATCCCACTATTTAAGAAAGATTGTAGAGACAAGCCAGGGAACTACAGGCCAGTGAGTCTCACGTCAGTGTTTGGGAAACTACTGGAGGAGATTCTGAAGGAGAGAATCCATCTCCACTTGGAGAGAAAAGGTTTGTCAGGGATAGTCAGCATGGCTTTGTCAGATAGAGGCATGCCTAACAAATTTGATTGAACTTTTTGAGCATGTGACCAGGTGTGTAGATGAGGGAGTGCGGTTGATGCAGTTTACATGGATTTCAGCAAAGCATTTGACAAGGTCCCACAAGGGAGACTTATGAAGAAGGCAAATACACATGAGATACAGGGGAACCTGATAAGGGGAACTCAAAGCTGGCTGAGCTGTAGGAGCCAGAGGGTGATGACAGACGGCTGCGTTACTGACTGGGAGCCAGTGTCCAGTGGGGTACCACAGGGATCTGTGCTGGGTCCCTATTATTCATCATTTATATAAATGACTTAGATGACTATGTGGGGGGATAGGATCAGTAAGTTTGCGGCTGACACAAAGATTGGCCGGGTGGGTAACAGTGAGGTTGAGGTTTTGGGTGACAGGAAGATATTGACGGGATGGTCAAACGGGCCGATGGAATTTAACCCTGAAAAGTGTATGTTGATGAACTTTGGAAGGAGTAATTTGACAAGGAAATATACTACGACAGGTCTGATACTGGGATGTTCTGAAGAACAAAGGGACCTTGTCTGTTTGTCCACAGACCTCTGAAGGCAAAGGGCAGGTTAATAGGGGGGCAAAAAAGGCATATGGGGCACTTGCTTTTATCAATCGTGGCATAGATTACAAAAGCAGGAAGGTCATGTTGGAGTTGTATAGAACCTTGGTGAGGTCACAGCTGGAGCACTGTGTGCAATTCTGGTCATCACATTATAGGAAGGATGTGATTGCACTGGAGGGGGGGCAGAGGAGATTCACCAGGATGTTGCCTGGGATGGAACATTTAAGTTATGAAGAGAGGTTGGATAGGCTTGGGTTATTTTCGCTGGAGCGGCGAAGACTGAGGAAACCTGATCGAGGTGGACAGGATGATGAGGAGCACGGACAGGGTGGATCGGGAGCAGCTCTTCCCCTTAGTTGAAGGGTCAGTTACGAGGGGGACACAAGTTCAAGGTGAGGGGCCGGAGGTTTAGGAGGGATTTGGGAAAAACCTTTTTACCCAGAGGGTGGTGAGGGTCTGGAACGCGCTGCCTGGGAGGGGGGTGAGGGTCTGGAACGCGCTGCCTGGGAGGGGGGTGAGGGTCTGGAACGCTCTGCCTGGGAGGGGGGGGAGGGGCGGGTCGCCTCACATCCTTTTAAAAGTTCCTGGATGAGCACCTGGCTCGTCTTAACATTCCAGGCCCTGGGACACGTGCTGGCCAATGGGATTAGGATTGGCAGGTCAGGTGCCTTTCATGCTTCGGTGCAGACTGGATCGACCAAAGGGCACTGTATTATTCTGTGATTCTGTGACGTACTTCTGAGGCTGTATAAGGCTCTGGGCTGACCCCATTCGGAGTATTGTGAGCAGTTTTGGGCCCCGTATCTAAGGAAGGATGTGCTGGCCTTGGAAAGGGTCCGGAGGAGGTTCACAAGCATGATCCCTGGAGCGAAGAACTTGTCTTTTGAGGAGCTGTTGAGGGCTCTGGGTCTGAACTCGTTGGAGTGAAGAAGGATGAGGGGGGATCTTATTGAAACTTCCAGGATACTGCGAGGCCTGGATAGAGTGGACGTGGAGAGGATGTTTCCACTTGTAGGAGAAACTAGAACCAGAGGACACAATCTCAGACGAAAGCGACGATCCTTTAAAACAGAGATGGGGAGGAATTTCTTCAGCCAGAGGTTGGTGAATCTGTGGAATCTTTGCCGCAGAAGGCTGTGGAGGCCAAATCTCTGAGTGTCTTTAAGACAGAGATAGATAGGTTCTTGATTAATAAGGGGATCAGGGGTTATGGGGAGAAAGCAGGAGAATGGGGATGAGAAACATATCAGCCATGATTAAATGGTGGAGCAGACTCGACGGGCCGAGTGGCCTAATTCTGCTCCTATCTTTTATGGTCTTATAAAAGATAAGACCATAGGACTTCCGGTGGCGGCCATGGAGTAAACGGTCGCACATTCAGCAGCTCTCGCCCTTAGTGTTTTTTTAATGGTGTCTAAGCCGGATTTTACAGAAAATTTCTCATCATAAGTTGATCGAAGGGAGAGGAAAAGGAGGTGACCCTCAATTTATGGAATTGTGTCCAAATAGGAGTCAAAAATGGAGAAACCAAAAGTTGAGTAAAAGCAAGAATCAGAGGTCATCGAGCTCAATGATAACGAGACAAAGCGTGTCCACACCAGCTCACTGGTCGGTGGAGCAATGGGTCGAGTACCTGGATGAGAAGTTCGCCCGGCATCGCAAGGAGTGTACAGAAGATGTAACCCAGATGAGAGCCTCGATTAAGGAGGTGGTTGATCGGGTGGAGGAGAAAATGACGACCCAGGGACAGCAGATTCAAAAGCTCCAGGAGCTGGGGACTGAACGCGAGGAGGAGTCCACTGCAATGGCTTTGGAAATTAGCATACTACAGGACAGACAGAAACGACTGCTTGATAAAGTGGAGGACTTGGAAAACCGGTCTCGCAGGCAAAATATCCGAATCGTCGGGCTGCCAGAGGAGAAGGAGGGATCAGATGCGGGAGCGTATGTGGGGAAGATGTTGCAGGAGATGGTCGGGGCCGATGTGTTTGACAAACCGCTGGAGGTGGACCGGACGCACAGGGTGCTCGTATGTAAGCCCCAGGGTCGTGAGCCCCCGAGGGCCATGGTGGTGAGGCTACATCGATTCCTCGACAAGGACCGTATCATGAGGTGGGCCAGGCAGACGAAACGGTGCATGTGGGAAGAATCAGAGATCCGGGTGTACCAAGACTGGGGACCAGAACTCGCAAAGAGGAGAGCACGTTTCAACAAAGTTAAGGCGGCCCTGTTTGCGAAAGACATTAAATTCGGACTGTTATACCCGACGTCTTTGGGTGACCGACGAGAACCGGGAGCTGTACTTCAATTGTCCGGAAGAGGTGGTTACTTTCATGAAAGACAATAATCTACCTTAAGAACTCTTAAATTCAGGACTCTTAATTTCTAACTGTGATGGGCTGTGTTTGAGGGACGGGATGGAGCGGCGGGGAGGAGAGAAACATGGCTCTGTGTTCTGCTTTGTCTTGTTTAAAATTTCAGTCTTTTAATTCTGTGAGTTCAGTTGTGATGTTCGGGAAGGAAAGAGTTTGGGTGTTTTATTTAAAAAAAAATGTTTTTCTCTCTTCTTTTCTCTCGTCTTGTGTAATTTGATTTTGATTTAGTCGCTGTAACAAAGATGGTTGATTCTTGCACGCATAATTTTGATTCAGCTTCTTGGAGCTTCTTCTATTGTGTTTGATTCTCTTTGAAAGTGATGGGACTGATAAGAATGTGTCAAAGGGGCAGGGGTAGAATCTGGCAATCTGGTGTAACGACTTTTAAACTCAAACTGTGGGGGTCTGAGTTTGGGAGACAGGATGGCGGGGAGGTGAGAAAAATAATTCTATGTTTTGCCATGTCTTGTTTAACATTTCGGTCTTTTAATTTTGTGAGTTAATTGCGATGTTCGGGAAGAAAAGGGTTTTGGTGTTTTCATATTTTTTTTCTCTTTCCTCTCTTCTTGTGTAATTTGATTTTTGATGGTTGATTCTTGTGTGCATAATTTCGCTTAAGCTGCTTGAAGCTTCTTCCTTTGTGTTGGATTCTGTTTGACGGTGGTAGGACTGATAAGAATCAGTTAAAGGGGGAGGGGTTTGCCTCTTTGCCTGCGCATTGGGGGAGGGTATGTTTGCTTTTTGGGATTGTTGTTCTGTGTTCAGTGCTTGTTTTATTGCGAGGAGTGATAGAATCTGGCAGTCGGCAGGCTTTTTGACGCCAGAGGGTGGGAGATGCTGAGCTAGCTGGATAGCTGGTTCCTGGGAGCAAAGTGGGGGGAGAGCTGAGGGAAGACAAAGTGGGAGGGGGGGAGAGGGGGGGGCGGGAAGGGGGGCACTGCTGACAGGTAAGAGACAGCTAGGAGACTGGAGATGGAGATCAGATGGTGGTCGCCACCGAGGGGCGGATCAAGCGAGGTGTGGAACACGGGCTAGGAGCTGGCCTAGGAAAGGTCATGGTTGACTGACAGGGGAGGGGGGCAAAAGGCCCCCCCCCCCCGACCAGACTGGTTATATGGAATGTTCGTGGACTGAACGGGCCGGTTAAGAGAGTTTGTGTGTTCGCACACCTGAGACAGTTAAAAGCCGACGTGGCTCTGTTACAGGAGACACACTTGAAGCTGGGAGACCAAATTAGATTAAAGAAGGGATGGGTCGGGCAAGTGTTTCATTCAGGACTGGACTTTCAAACAAGAGGGGTGGCTATCCTGATTAATAAAAGGGTGATATTTGAGGTGGGGAGGATCGAGGCAGACCCGGGAGGCAGATTTATTATGGTTAGTGGGAAGCTAGAGGGAATGGCAGTGGTGCTGGTGAATATATATGCCCCAAACTGGGATGACGTCGCGTTTATCAGGAAGGTGCTGGGGAAGACGCCAGACCTTGACTCGCATCGGCTGATCATGGGGGGTGACTTTAATACCGTCCTGGACCTGAGGCTGGACCGGTCGAGTGCTAGGTTGGGGAAGCTATCAGCAATGCAAAGGACTGCGGGGGTTCATGGAGCGCATGGGAGGGGTGGATCCGTGGAGATTTGAGAGACCAAGGAGCAGGGAATATTCATTCTACTCCCATGTACATAAGGCGTACTCCAGGATAGATTTCTTCGTGCTGGATAAAACACTGCGAGCAGGTGTTGAGGACACTGAGTACTCAGCAATTGTGGTCTCAGATCATGCACCACACTGGATAGACCTACGGGCAGACACGGGAATGTCCCAGGGCCCACAGTGGAGACTAGATACAGGGCTGTTAGCGGATGAGGAGATCTGTGAGCGAGTGAGAGAGGCCATTCGGGGGTACATAAATATCAATGACACGGGAGAGACTGCAGCTGGGGTGGTCTGGGAGGCACTGAAAGCGGTCATTAGAGCGGAATGTATTTCGATTCAAGCCCACAGGGATAAAACTGAGCGGTCGGAGCTGGGCAGGTTGGTAGGAGAAATCTTACAGGTGGACAGGAGATACTCGGAGTCTCCAAATGAGGAGCTCCTGAAGGAGCGTCAGAGACTTCAAATGGAGTTTGGGCCCCTTTCCCCAGGAAAGGCGGAGGGTCAGCTGAGGAGGGTAAAAGGGGCAATATATGAACATGGGGAGAAAGCGAGCTGGATGCTGGCACATCAGCTGAGGATACAGGAGGTGGCGAGAGAAATAGGGAAAATAAAGGATTTGAGGGGAAAGATGGTGACGGACCCGGGGGCGGAGAATGAAGTGTTCCGGGAATTTCATAGCCAGCGACAGAGCCGGAACCCCCGGATGGGGAGGAGGGCATGAATCAATTCCCGGGGAGGCTAGAGTTCCCGAAGGTAAATGAGGAGCTGGTGGAGGCCCTGGGGGGCCTGATTGGGCTTGGGGAGGTGATGGAGGGACTGGGGGCGATGCAATCGGGTAAAGCACCGGGACCTGATGGATTCCCAGTGGAATTTTATAAGTTCTCTGGGTTACTGGGAGTACTCCCCCCAACGTTATCACAGGCACCAATTTCTCTCATCCTGAAGCGGGACAAGGATCCGGAGATCTGTGGATCGTACAGGCCAATCTCCCTCTTGAATGTAGATGCCAAATTATTGGCAAAGATCCTGGGCACTCGAATAGAGGATAGTGTCCCGGAGATAACTGGGGAGGATCAGGCGGGATTTGTAAAGGGCAGGCACCTGACATCCAACATTAAACGGCTTCTTAATGTAATTATGATGCCAGCGGTGGGGCGCGAGGCTGAGGTGGTAGTTGCACTGGACGCGGAGAAGGCTTTCGACCGAGTGGAGTGGGAAGTATCTGTGGGATATTTTAGGCAGGTTTGGGTTTGGGCAGGGGTTTGTGGAGTGGGTCCGGCTACTGTACCAGGCCCCGGTGGCAAATGTAAGAACTAAATGTAAGAGTTCGGTCAGAATACTTTAGTCTTTGTCGGGGGACAAGGCAGGGATGCCCGCTTTCCCCATTACTGTTTGCCATGGCCATAGATCCCTCAGCAATGGCTCTGAGAGCAGCGAATACCTGGAGGGGTATAGTGAGAGAGGGGGTGGAGCACAGGGTCTCTCTCTATGCGGACGATTTGCTGCTTTATATCACGGACCCGGTGGGGGGGATGACCAAAATCATGGAGGAATCAGGAGAATTTATAAGTTAAACATGGGAAAGAGCGAAATGTTCGTGATTCAGGCACGGGGACAGGAAAGGAGGCTGAAGGAACTACCTTTTAAAGTGGTTGGGAAGAGGTATGTCAGGAATAAGCGAATGACTAGGGAAAGAGTAGGACCAGTCAAGGACAGGGATGGGAAATTGTGTGTGGAGTCTGAAGAGATAGGCGAGATACTAAATGAATATTTTTCGTCAGTATTCACTCAGGAAAAAGATAATGTTGTGGAGGAGAATGCTGAGCCCCAGGCTAATAGAATAGATGGCATTGAGGTACGTAGGGAAGAGGTGTTGGCAATTCTGGACAGGCTGAAAATAGATAAGTCCCCGGGACCTGATGGGATTTATCCAAGGATTCTCTGGGAGGCCAGGGAAGAGATTGCTGGACCTTTGGCTTTGATTTTTATGTCATCATTGGCTACAGGAATAGTGCCAGAGGACTGGAGGACAGCAAATGTGGTCCCTTTGTTCAAAAAGGGGAGCAGAGACAACCCCGGCAACTATAGACCGGTGAGCCTCACGTCTGTAGTGGGTAAAGTCTTGGAGGGGATTATAAGAGACAAGATTTATAATCATCTAGATAGGAATAATATGATCAGGGATAGTCAGCATGGCTTTGTGAAGGGTAGGTCATGCCTCACAAACCTTATTGAGTTCTTTGAGAAGGTGACTGAACAGGTAGACAAGGGTAGAGCAGTTGATGTGGTGTATATGGATTTCAGCAAAGCGTTTGATAAGGTTCCCCACGGTAGGCTATTGCAAAAAATACGGAGGCTGGGGATTGAGGGTGATTTAGAGATGTGGATCAGAAATTGGCTAGCTGAAAGAAGACAGAGGGTGGTGGTTGATGGGAAATGTTCAGAATGGAGTACAGTCACAAGTGGAGTACCACAAGGATCTGTTCTGGGGCCGTTGCTGTTTGTCATTTTTATCAATGACCTAGAGGAAGGCACAGAAGGGTGGGTGAGTAAATTTGCAGACGATACTAAAGTCGGTGGTGTTGTCGATAGTGTGGAAGGATGTAGCAGGTTACAGAGGGATATAGATAAGCTGCAGAGCTGGGCTGAGAGGTGGCAAATGGAGTTTAATGTAGAGAAGTGTGAGGTGATTCACTTTGGAAGGAATAACAGGAATGCGGAATATTTGGCTAATGGTAAAGTTCTTGAAAGTGTGGATGAGCAGAGGGATCTAGGTGTCCATGTACATAGATCCCTGAAAGTTGCCACCCAGGTTGATAGGGTTGTGAAGAAGGCCTATGGAGTGTTGGCCTTTATTGGTAGAGGGATTGAGTTCCGGAGTCGGGAGGTCATGTTGCAGCTATACAGAACTCTGGTACGGCCGCATTTGGAGTATTGCGTACAGTTCTGGTCACCGCATTATAGGAAGGACGTGGAGGCTTTGGAGCGGTTGCAGAGGAGATTTACCAGGATGTTGCCTGGTATGGAGGGAAAATCTTATGAGGAAAGGCTGATGGACTTGAGGTTGTTTTCGTTGGAGAGAAGAAGGTTAAGAGGAGACTTAATAGAGGCATACAAAATGATCAGGGGGTTGGATAGGGTGGACAGTGAGAGCCTTCTCCCACGGATGGATATGGCTGGCACGAGGGGACATAACTTTAAACTGAGGGGTAATAGATATAGGACAGAGGTCAGAGGTAGGTTCTTTACGCAAAGAGTAGTGAGGCCGTGGAATGCCCTACCTGCTACAGTAGTGAACTCGCCAACATTGAGGGCATTTAAAAGTATATTGGATAAACATATGGATGATAATGGCATAGGGTAGGTTAGATGGCTTTTGTTTCGGTGCAACATCGTGGGCCGAAGGGCCTGTACTGCGCTGTATTGTTCTATGTTCTATGTTCTAAGAGTTTTAGGTATCTGGGGATTCAAGTGGCCAAGGATTGGGGCAGCTTCACAAGTTAAATTTGGGCAAAGCAGTGGATCAAATGAGAAGGGATTTTTGTAGATGGGACATGCTCTCACTGACGCTGGCGGGGAGGGTTCAGACGGTGAAGGTGACTGTCCTTCCGAGACTGCTTTTCTTTTTTCAGTGTCTCCCGATTTTTGTCCCAAAGGCTTTTTTCAGAAGTATGAATGTGGCGATACCGAGGTTTATATGGACGGGTAAAACCCCGAGAGTAAAGAGGGCACTCCTGGAACGGGTACGTGGGGAGGGGGATTGGCTCTCCCGAGCTTTATTAACTATTACTGGGCTGCCAACATATCGATGGTCAGGAAGTGGGTAGTGGGGGAGGGGTCGGTCTGGGAGCGGATGGAGGCAGCTTCCTGCCAAGGTACGAGTCTGGAGGCTTTACTGACGGCGCCCCTGCCGTTCCTGCCGGCTCGGTACTCCACAAGCCCTGTGGTGGTGGCAGCCCTGAGGGTGTGGGGGGCAATGGAGGCAGCATATGAGACTGGAGGGGGCGTCAGTGTGGTCACCGATCTGTTCCAATCACCGGTTTGTCCCGGGGGGGCTGGATGGGGGCTTTAAGGTACGGCAGCGGGCAGGGATTGAGAGGTTTGGGGATCTATTCATCCAGGAGGGCTTCCCGACCTTGGAGACATTAGAGGAGGAGTTTGACTTGCCGGGTGGGAACGGGTTTCGGTATCTTCAAGTCGGGACTTTGTACGGAGACAGGTCCCAGGCGTTCCTCGCCTCCCCCTGAGGGGACTGCAGGATAAAGTGCTGTCAAAAACAGGGGTTGGAGGTGGGAAGGTTTCGGACATATACAGGGAATTGTTAGAGTGGGAAGGGGCCCCTATCAGAGAGATGAAGAGGAAGTGGGAAGAGGAGTTGGGAGGGGAGCTGGAAACTGAACTGTGGGAAAAAGCCTTGAAAAGGCTAAATGCATCCTCGTCCTGTGCTAGACTTCGCTTGATTCAGTTCAAGGTGGTCCACAGGGCCCACATAACAGTAGCCCGGATGAGTAGGTTCTTCGAGGAGGTGGAGGACAGATGTGGACGGTGTGGGGGTAGCCCAGCCAACCATGTTCATATGTTTTGGGCATGTCCCAAACTGAGGGGATTCTGACAGGGATTTGCAGATGTTATGTTGGAAGTCCTGGAAGGTAGGGTAACTCCAAGTCTCGAATTAGTTATATTTGGGGTGTTGGAAGATCCGGGGGCAAAGGGGGGGGGGGGAGAGGCCGATATCCTGGCTTTCTCCTCCCTGGTGGCCTGGAGACGGATCTTGCTGAGATGGAGGGACTCGGAGCCCCCGAAGTCAGGAGTGTGGGTCAGCGATATGGTAGAGTTTCTCAGTCTGGAGAAAATCAAGTTCGCTCTGAGAGGATCAATCCAGGGATTCGCCCAGAGTTGGCAGCCGTTCATCGATTTCTTCAACAAAAACTGAATGTCAGCAGTGAGGGGGGAAAGGGAAAACGGGGGGGGGGGGGGAGAAATAGGAGGTATGGTAATGTTAAATAAGGACAGGGAATTTAGTATAGGGGTAATTGGGGATAGGGCGGGAGAAGTGGGGGACGTGGTTTATTGTGTGTTATTTTGGGGGTATTTTGTGCATCGACCCGCGCGGTTGGTTTAGAAATGTCAATATGTTAAATTGTGAAAATTACAAATGCTTCAATAAAATATTTTTTAAAAACAAAAAAACTTTAGTCAGGCCACATTTGGAATATTGCGTTCAGTCTGGTCGCCACACTACCAGAAGGACGTGGGAGCTTTGGAGAGAGTGCAAAGAAGGTTTACAAGGATGTTGCCTGATCTGGAGGGTGTTAGCTATGAGGAGAGGTTGAATAAACTCGGATTGTTTCCATTGGAAAGACGGAGGCTGAGAGGAAACCTGATTGAGCTCTCCAAAATTACGAGAGGTATAAAGGGTGATTAGTAAGAAGTTTTTTCCCAGGGTGGAAAACTCAATTACAAGGGGGCACAGGTTCAAGGTGAGAGTGGGAAAGTTTAGGGGAGATGTGTGGGAAAAGATTTTCACACAGAGGATGGTGGGGGCTGGAACGTGGTGCCAGTGGAGGATGTGGAGACAGGCCAATAGAAACTCTCCACAGACTCGAGTTTTTCCTAATTCAGAGGCTAATAGTTGTGGCTACTGGAGGACAATCATCTCAGCCACAGGACTTTATTGTAGAAGGTCCTCAGGGTACTGCTCTATGCCTAACTATCTTCAACCTGCTTCTCCATCCTAAAGTCAGAAGTGCGGACTTTCGCTGATGATTACACAATGTTCAGCACATCGCAACTTCTCATACTGAAGAAGTACATATCCATGTGCAGCAGCAGGCTTGGGTTAATTAGTGCCAAGTAGCATTTGTCCCTTGCAAGAGGCAGGAAATGACCGTCTCTAACAAGAGGGCACGGAACCATCTCCTCTGACATTCAATGACATCAACATTGCTGATCCAGCATATAAATACTGTGGCCACAAGGCTGACTATTCTGCAATGAGTCCTTAACACCCAAAGCCTTTCCTCTATCCTCAAGGCACAAAGTGGGGGTAATGGAATATATGCATAGGAAATAGAAGCAGGAGGAGGCCATTCGGCCCTTCCAGCCTGCTCCGCCATTCATTATGATCATGGCTGATCATCAAGTTTAATACCCTGATCCCACCTTCCCCCATATCCCTTGATTCCTTTCGCCCCAGGAGCTAAATCTAATCCCTTCTTGAAATTACACAATGTTTTGGTCTCAACTACTTTCTGTGGGAGTGAATTCCACAGATTCACCGCTCTCTGGGTGAAGAAATTTCTCCGCACCTCAATCCTAAAAGGTTTACCCTTTATCCTCAAACTATGATCCCTAGTTCTGGACTCCCCCACCATCAGGAACATTCTTTATGAATATACCTGGTCTCATATGACAGTCTCGCCATCCCAGGAATCAGTCTGGTAAACCTTCGCTGCTCTCCCTCCACAGCAAGAACATCCTTCCTCAGATAAGGACACCAACACTGCCCACAATACTCCAGTTGTGCCTCACCAATCCTTATACAATTGTTTTTTAAAATAAATTTAGAGTACCCAATTAGATTTTCCAATTTCAGGGCAATTTAATAATAATAATAAAAGTAATAATCGCTTATTGTCACAAGTAGGTTTCAATGAAGTTACTGTGAAAAGCCCCTAGTCGCCACATTCCGGCGCCTGTTCGGGGAGGCCGGTACAGGAATTGAACCCGCGCTGCTGGCCTTGTTCTGCATTACAAGCCAGCTGTTTAGCCCACTGTGCTAAACCAGCCCCTAATTTAGCATGGCAAATCCACCTACCCTGCACATCTTTTGGGTTGTGGGGGTGAGACCCACACAAACATGGGGAGAATGTGCCAGGGTCGAACCCAGGTCCTCGGCACCGTGAGGCAGCAGTGCTAACCGCTGCGCCACTGTTTTGCCCTGCCTTATATACTTCTCGTAAAACATCTCTATTGCTATACTCAAATCCTCTCGCTCCGAAGGCCAACATACCATTTGCCTCTGTTACTTCCTGCTGTACCTGCACGCTTACTTTCAGCGACTGATGAGGATAACCAGGCCTAGCTGAATATTCACCTCTCTCAATTTGTACCCATTCAAATAATAATCTACCTTCCTATTTTTGCTACTGAAATGGATAACCTCACATTTATCTATATTATACAACATCTGCCATGCATATGCCCACTCACTCAGCCTGTCCAAATCCTGCTGAAGCATCTCTGCATCCTCCTCACAGCTCACCCTCCCACCCAACTTTGTTTCATCTACAAATTTGGAGATCATACATTTAGTTCCTTCGTCCAAATCATGAATATATAATGTGAACATTTATTCCAACTCTTTGCTTCCTGTCTGCTAACCAGCTTTCTATCCATCTCAGAACACTAACTGCAATCTCATGCTCTTTAACTTTACATAGTAATCTGCCGTGTGAGACCTTGTCGAAAGCCTTCCGAAAGTCTAAATAGATCACATCCACCAGTTCTCCCTGGTCAAACCTACCAGTTAAATCTTCAACAATACTCCAAACTTGTCTGAATAAGCATTGTTCCAACACACTCAAGAAGCTCGATAGCACCCAGACATCCGAGAATGGTTGGAATCTCATCCACCACCTTAAACATTCACTCCTACTGCAGGTATACAATGGCAGCAGACACCATTTTCAAGATGCACAGCACCAACTTCTTCTGTTGCACCTTCCAAACCCACAAACTCTTTCACCTAGAAGATCAAGGACAGCAAGCACATGGAAACACCACAATCTGCATGTTCCCCTCCAAGTCACACACCATCCGGATATTCCTTCATCGGTGGTGGGTCAAAATCCTGGAACTCACTAGCAAACATCACAGTGCGTACCAATGTCACACAGTCTGCAGCAGAAGGTCCTCCACCACCTTTACAAGGGCAATTAGAGATGGGCAATAAATGCTGGCCTCACCAATAAATCCCATATTTCATGAATTGAAAAAATCTCCAAATTCATACTCTGGTGCACACCAAACAGCATAGGCAGACTTTTAATCTGTTAATCATTACCTGATGCCAGTTCTGTGGCGAGTCACTAATTTTCTTCACAGAGCCAGGTTGCAGTTTATTAATGAGCCTTAAATAGAAGGAATACAGGATGAAATTATATGTGGGAAAAATACTTATAGTATTGTAATATAATATAACATTGTGAAATCAAGTTTGACAGTCTGTATTAAAGGGTTCAGGACAAGGTAACAAGGAACTGGCAGCATTACAGGATGGAGAAAGAATTGAGAGGCAATGTTCTCCTTAAAATGTTCATTGTGGCCAGTTTTCTTTCAATGCATGGTACCTTCCTGACTGCTGCATGGATGTGTGGGCTGCTTGGAGGGAATATTAGTGAGATGTTACAGAATGGGACAGAAAGCCACTGGCAAAGGTGACACTATAGTGAGGACCAGTGTGGGTTACAGAGTGGAATTCTAAGGGGTTTGAAGCCACAGGACACAGTGGAAATGATCATTTAGATTTGGAGTTGAGAGGAATGGTCATGTACACACACTGAAGGTGTGATGAGCTTGCTGCAAATGCAAGTTGGAGATTTTGATTTCTACACTTGGAGACATGAATTCCCAGAATTGTGGCTTTGATATTTCTGATAGTTCTGCTCACTGGCACAGTATGACTCCATTTTTCAGATCATCCATTAGGTTTTCTGTAAGCGTTGCTCCAGTAACATCTTCAATCCAGTTCCGAAGTGCCTCATCTTTCTGTGGGTCATATTTCTGGGCAATCTGTAGGTTAGACATTAGATTTAAGCGGTATGAAACCATCAGCAAAACCATTTATTTATTTCTGCTTCATATGTTTACCTAGATTGCTCTTCAATGCAGCTGTATTATTCACCTCAACTACTCCCTTTTGTAACGGATTCCACGTTCTGGCTACTTTCTCGGTAAAGATGTTTCTCCTGAATCTTCTGTTTGATATCTTAGTGATCATCAGGCATTGATGGCCTCTAGTTTTGCTCTTTCCTACAAGTGAAAATAACCTTTCAGTGTCTACTCTATTAAACCCTTTCATAATATTAAAGACTTTTATTAAATCATCAGAAGATAGCCTTCACTTTTCAAGAGAAAAGAGACCTCGCATATTCATCCTTTCCTGAGAGGCAAAACAAAGTTCTGATATTAGCCGAGTACATCTTTTTTTGCACCATCTCCAATACATTTATATCCTTTTTATAATCTGTCAACCAGAATTGTACAGAGTAATTTTGAGTATGGTCCAACAAAGGTTCAATATAAATTTAGTATAACCTCTCCACCTCTCAATGTTATCCCTTTGTAAATTAACCCAAATGCTGGGTTTGCTTTCTCTAAACCATCCCTGTGTTTCCCTTTCACATTCTGTTTCTTTATGCTCCTGTGAAACATCTTGAGATGTTTTGCAATGTTCAAGGTGAGTAAAAATGAAAGTTGTTCTTGTAACTAAACTGTGCTATATTTGACCTGGGTAAGGTGAAAGTGAAGCCAAAAGTAGGAATGTTTAATTTACTTAAACTAATACCTATTCATTTGTAATTAAAATAATTTCAATTGAATAAAATGTGAAATGCAGAGTGAAACTGGAGATTTAAATCAAAAATAATTGCTGCCAAACCTTTCATTAGAACGGGTTGTTTTTGTACTGCACTCTGACGGGTACAGCTATTACTCCCCTTAACATCCAATCTCCTTCAGAGGTTTTATATAAGAGGAATACCACTATAGCCAGAAACTGCAATTAAACTATTTAAATATTAGTCCCGTTAAGACAGAAATCATGGATATATCCAAAATGGAACTATTTATGAAACTGAATTTCATGAACAGAAGATTCTCCCAGCTGCTCTGGTTAATTCTGAAATAACACAAACAGGTTTTATGGATTAAATCTTGCAAGAGAAGCGCAGTTTGGATCATGCGACCACTGCCATTTAACAGCTGCCTGTTGGCTGTTGTTCACATTCTGTGGATCCAATACTTTAGGAGATTAATTGCTCCTATTTGGTTTATTTTTACTGAATTTAAATCTCTCCTTTTTGATTTATCTACACTTTACTGACTTCTAACCATTTTCGCCACTCATTGCCAACTTTACTTTGGAACCTGATTCATCGACAAGCTAGCTAATATTTAAAGGAATGTTTCCAGAGATGACCACTTGTCAATACTCATTGTGAAACACAGTAGAAGCTGCCAGTGGTTTACTGTAATGTTCTAAACACAATAACTCCTAAAAAATCTTATGTGACCTGATGATAAATGTTTTGGGGAACTTGTGGTTCACCAGTAACATACCATTAGCGTTCCTTATTCTGCAAACTCACATTCCCTGTACACAAAAAAGAAAGGCCAGTTACCTTACGGTTTACCTCTGCCGAGAGGCCATACGCAGGTCCCTTGTTGAAATGCACTGCCATCTCTGAGCTGTTTGATGCAAGCTCACAACCCACACGCCAGAACCTGCTCTCACTCTCGTTAGTTCTGGGAGTCCCACAAAATTTCCAAAACTTTTCAAACTCTTGAATTAGCTGGGTCTGAGAAACCTTCCTATTGGTTCAGAAGATAGCAAATCAGTAAAGTCTAGCTAACAATGCCTGTGATGCCCGCCAATTGGAATTTGAAAAAGTGTCGTCATTTTTTCCATGTTGTCTGTTTATTTAGGATCTGAGCAGAGATTGGTTTGATTCACATCAGTATTTTATAGTTGGACAGAAAAAAGATCGGAAATGTGTAGGATGTCAGCAAAAGCATTTCTGCTTCTGAGGAAAAGCAGCCAGTTCAGTCCCTGTAAAATGCCAGGCCCCTTTGGGCATTCTAGGCTTGAACCACGAGGTAGCCCTTCTGAGTAGCTGAGCTTAAATATTTGGCAAAATGACAGATTTTCAATAAAACTGAAAACACAAAGGCGAAGGCCAAAATTTCAGCAACATTATCTAGAGGTATTCTAGAACGAGTACTTTTCTTCTGTATTTACAAATGAGAGGGGTGATATTGTTGGAGAGGACAGTGTGAAACAGACTGGTAAGCTCGAGGAAATACTTGTTAGGAAGGAAGATGTGTTGGGCATTTTGAAAAACTTGAGGATAGACAAGTCCCCCGGGCCTGACGGGATATATCCAAGGATTCCATGGGAAGCAAGAGACGAAATTGCAGAGCCGTTGGCAATGATCTTTTCGTCCTCACTGTCAACAGGGGTGGTACCAGGGGAATGGAGAGTGGCGAATGTCGTGCCCCTGTTCAAAAAAGGGACTAGGGATAACCCTGGGAATTACAGGCCAGTTAGTCTTACTTCGGTGGTAGGCAAAGTCATGGAAAGGGTACTGAAGGATAGGATTTCTGAGCATCTGGAAAGACACTGCTTGATTAGGGATAGTCAGCACGGATTTGTGAGGGGTAGGTCTTGCCTTACAAATCTTATTGAATTCTTTGCGGAGGTGACCAAGCATGTGGATGAAGGTAAAGCAGTGGATGTAGTGTACATGGATTTTAGCAAGGCATTTGATAAGGTTCCCCATGGTTGGCTTCTGCAGAAAGTAAGGAGGCATGGGATAGTGGGAAATTTGGCCAGTTGGATAACGAACTGGCTAACCGATAGAAGTCAGAGAGTGGTGGTGGATGGCAAATATTCAGCCTGGATCCCAGTTACCAGTGGCGTACCGCAGGGATCAGTTCTGGGTCCTCTGCTGTGTGTGATTTTCATTAATGACTTGGATGAGGGAGTTGAAGGGTGGGTCAGTAAATTTGCAGACGATACGAAGATTGGAGGAGTTGTGGATAGTAAGGAGGGCTGTTGTCGGCTGCAAAGAGACATAGATAGGATGCAGAACTGGGCTGAGAAGTGGCAGATGGAGTTTAACCCTGAAAAGTGTGAGGTTGTCCATTTTGGAAGGACAAATATGAATGCGGAATACAGGGTTAACGGTAGAGTTCTTGGCAATGTGGAGGAGCAGAGAGATCTTGGGGTCTATGTTCATACATCTTTGAAAGTTGCCACTCAAGTGGATAGAGCTGTGAAGAAGGCCTATGGTGTGCTCGCGTTCATTAACAGAGGGATTGAATTTAAGAGCCGTGAGGTGATGATGCAGCTGTACAAAACTTTGGTAAGGCCACATTTGGAGTACTGTGTACAGTTCTGGTCACCTCCTTTTAGGAAGGATGTGGAAGCTTTGGAAAAGGTGCAAAGAAGATTTACCAGGATGTTACCTGGAATGGAGAGTAGGTTTTACGAGGAAAGGTTGAGGGTGCTAGGCCTTTTCTCATTAGAACGGAGAAGGATGAGGGGCGACTTGAGAGAGGTTTATAAGATGATCAGGGGAATAGATAGAGTAGACAGTCAGAGACTTTTTCCCCGGGTGGAACAAACCATTACAAGGGGACATAAATTTAAGGTGAAAGGTGGAAGATATAGGAGGGATATCAGAGGTAGGTTCTTTACCCAGAGAGTAGTGGGGGCATGGAATACACTGCCTGTGGAAGTAGTTGAGTCGGAAACATTAGGGACCTTCAAGCAGCTATTGGATAGGTACATGGATTACGGTAAAATGATATAGTGTAGATTTATTTGTTCTTAAGGGCAGCACGGTAGCCTTGTGGATAGCACAATTGCTTCACAGCTCCAGGGTCCCAGGTTCGATTCCGGCTTGGGTCACTGTGCGGAGTCTGCACATCCTCCCCGTGTCTGCGTGGGTTTCCTCCGGGTGCTCCGGTTTCCTCCCACAGTCCAAAGATGTGCAGGTTAGGTGAATTGGCCAATGATAAATTGCCCTTAGTGTCCAAAATTGCCCTTGGTGTTGGGTGGAGGTGTTGAGTTTGGGTAGGGTGCTCTTTCCAAGAGCTGGTGCAGACTCAAAGGGCCGAGTGGCCTCCTTCTGCACTGTAAATTCAATGATAATCTATGATTAATCTAGGACAAAGGTTCGGCACAACATCGTGGGTCAAAGGGCCTGTTCTGTGCTGTATTTTCTATGTTCTATGTTCTATGTATTCAACATAAGGGGTGGCAAGGTGGTTAGCACTGCTGCCTGACAGTGCCAGGGACCCGGGTTCAATTCCGGCCTTGTGTCACTGTCTGTGTGGAGTTTGCACTTTCTCCCCGTGTGTGCGTGGGTTTCCTCCGGGTGCTCCGGTTTCCTCCCACAGTCCAAAGATGTGCGGGTTAGGTGGATTGGCCGTGATAAATTGTCCCTCAGTGTCCAAAAGATGAGATGGGGTTAAAGGGGTAAGGCGGGGGAGCGGGCAGAGGTTGAGTGTTCTTTCAGAGGGTCGGTGCAGACTCGATGGGTCGAATGGTTTCCAGCTGCACTGTAGGGATTCGATGATAAATAGAAATTGAGTATTTAATGTTCAGTCAGTTTGAATTTTAAGCAATTTCTGAACTAGCTTGAACCAACTCTGAATATGGAAACGTGATTGGGTCTCAATGGTTATTACATCATCCCGTTGGGGGATGGGGGATTTAGGATTAACGAAACAAAACGCTCTGAACAAAACTTAGTGAGTTAATAATTTACAGAATCATTGAAGCTTCTTCATTCAATTTGAGCTGAATGTTTTGAGTATCAGTATACACCAATCCTGCAGTCTCTGAACAGAAGACGGAGGAATTATTTCTCTAACAGGTATTCCAGGAATCCTTCAGAGTTCAATAAAAGTCCCATTGATCTTTAAATAGATTCTGTATCCCATTCTCTGAAACTCTGGTATTTTAAATGTGCTTTGTGGAACAGATTAACTCTGTCTTTTTCATCAGAGTGTGATGTCACGTGATCTGAGTGCGGGAGGGCTTGTGTTTTTGCTCGAGCTCTGCACATTTCGCAACCCTTTATTTTATCCTGGTGTACATTTCATGTTTGTCTTTCTTGGGATTCATGGCTTGTTCTAATGTGCTCGATCCTGATTGGTGTTTTGTGAAGAAGGTAAATTGTAAAAGCCCTTGTTTAATTGTGGTGGTGGGAGTGCACTGGGTGCGGCCCAGTCTGCAGAGGTGTTGTTGGTGGTGAGCGGTCTCCCCCTTTGGCAGTATTGTGTGCATTGGGATGATGGCCACCATTGGGGACGTTGTTCTGGACGAGGATCCCAGCCCTGCAGTGCAGGCTGTTAGACTTCACTTTGAAGCTTTGTGAGGTCCTCAGGAGAATGGTGGAAGCTCATGAGAGAGTTCTTGCATTTAAAAGAGCACTTTCGCTGGCAAGGGCCTGCCTCGAGTCACTGAGATTCTGCTGCATGGTGTGTTGTCTAGCCTGACGGGTTCGTCAGGTGGTGGCCAGATACAGAGTGTCCATAAGTCCGGTCCCTGAGGAGAGGTGGAGGTGAGTCCCTGACTCAGTTTGAAGATTGGATGCCATGCTTTAGTAATATTAATTTGGAGGCCGCGTGCGTTAGGTTTGATGGAGCATAATGTATCCGGTCTTCAAGGTCTGGAGTCAGTTGGACATCTCGAATACGGGTCATATATTATCTTATTCTTGATGCTTGTCGTGAGAGGTTGGATGCAGTCGAGCAGGTCGGGCCATCCCCCTCGGGCCAACCCCCCCCCCCCCCCCCCCCCCCCACCCCCACCCCCCCCCACCCCCGCCCACTCTCCCAGCCGGGGCCTTTGCCGTGGGTCACCTGGGCATTGGAATGAAGGCATGATGGAAGTGATGATGCTTCGTTTCTTGGAATCCTTGAGAGATCCCGAGAAGTGTTGCTGATCTTGTCCGTCTCTTGGCCTTCTCAAGCAATACAGATGGTGTTATTACCCTGCAATGGTTTTTTTATATTTAGAGTACCCAATTCTTTATTTTCCAATTAAGGGGCAATTTAGAGTGGCCAATTCACCTAACCGGCACAGCTTTTTGGGTTGTGGGAGTGAGACCCATGCAGACATGGGGAAAATTTGCAAACCCCAATTCTGCTATAATCCTGGACGTTACTCTCTGGTGATTATTTGTTCTTCTGTCTTTTTTCCTGCAAGAGTTTGCGAGATGTGAGAGTTGTCCATAATCCTGTTCTAACAAAATCATATTCAGTCAATTATGTGAAATGTGGTCTGTGCACAGATTCACTCCTTTTTGTCATTATGTGTTATGTGGATCAGAAATTGGCTAGCTGAAAGAAGACAGAGGGTGGTGGTTGATGGGAAATGTTCAGAATGGAGTACAGTTACAAGTGGAGTACCACAAGGATCTGTTCTGGGGCCGTTGCTGTTTGTCATTTTTATCAATGACCTAGAGGAAGGCGCAGAAGGGTGGGTGAGTAAATTTGCAGACGATACTAAAGTCGGTGGTGTTGTCGATAGTGTGGAAGGATGTAGCAGGTTACAGAGGGATATAGATAAGCTGCAGAGCTGGGCTGAGAGGTGGCAAATGGAGTTTAATGTAGAGAAGTGTGAGGTGATTCACTTTGGAAGGAATAACAGGAATGCAGAATATTTGGCTAATGGTAAAGTTCTTGGAAGTGTGGATGAGCAGAGGGATCTAGGTGTCCATGTACATAGATCCCTGAAAGTTGCCACCCAGGTTGATAGGGTTGTGAAGAAGGCCTATGGAGTGTTGGCCTTTATTGGTAAAGGGATTGAGTTCCGGAGTCAGGAGGTCATGTTGCAGCTGTACAGAACTCTGGTACGGCCGCATTTGGAGTATTGCGTACAGTTCCGGTCACCGCATTATAGGAAGGACGTGGAGGCTTTGGAGCGGGTGCAGAGGAGATGTTGCCTGGTATGGAGGGAAAATCCTATGAGGAAAAGCTGATGGACTTGAGGTTGTTTTCGTTGGAGAGAAGGTTAAGAGGAGACTTAATAGAGGCATACAAAATGATCAGGGGGTTAGATAGGGTGGACAGTGAGAGCCTTCTCCCGCGGATGGAAATGGCTGGCACGAGGGGACATAGCTTTAAACTGAGGGGTAATAGATATAGGACAGAGGTCAGAGGTAGGTTCTTTACGCAAAGAGTGGTGAGGCCGTGGAATGCCCTACCTGCAACAGTAGTGAACTCGCCAACATTGAGGGCATTTAAAAGTTTATTGGATAAGCATATGGATGATAATGGCATAGTGTAGGTTAGATGGCTTTTGTTTCGGTGCAACATCGTGGGCCGAAGGGCCTGTACTGCGCTGTATTGTTCTATGTTCTAATCCTTATGGTTATGGGAGGGGAGGGCTTTTTTGTCACCCCTTTTCTCGTTTATAGTGAAGATGAGTGGAGCCAGAGCAGGGGAAAGGTGGATGGTTGGGGTGGAGTTGGATGGTAGAGTTAGTTCGGTCCTCATTGAGATTGAAGACAGTCCTGCAGTTAGAGCTAATCCGTATCGGGTTATTATTTTTTTTTCTGTTATTTTGAATTTAAGAATCTTTCTCCTTCAACGTCCTGGGCAGGTTATATATCCTGGAGAGCACAGGGTTCCTTCGGACTTTTCCTTCAGGCTATAAGTTTTCCTTTGGGCCCCTTTTATTCTCTTTAGAGCCATTAGAATGAGAGGATTTGAGTAATGGTGCACCCTGGGGTGAGGTTGGTTAATCTGTGGTTGGTCTGTTAAAGAGTGGGATTGTTCTTGGTATCCTCTGTGATGGTGGCGAATGTGGGATGATGGCTGGTGTTTTGGGGCAGTTCGGACATCCCTCCCTCGGGATTTTTTTCTTCTTCATCCAGGTGAGCAGAATGCTGTTCCTCATGCTGGTCCGGTCCAGTGGTTTGGGAGGTTAGCTTGGTTGTACTGGGGAGGAGGGAATTGGCCTTCTCTCCCAGGGCCTCCAATTGTTAATGATTCTTCTTCAACTCTTCAGTGATGGGATCTCCCCAGCTGGGGTTGGCATCTTTTCTTCTCTGTGAAGATTCTGCAATGTCTCACCCTCCCCTTCCCCCACCAGCGGAGGGCTCTTTCTTGTTTGAATGAGCAGATATTCTCTTCACTAGTGGAGGCTCGGCATTCACCAGGGAAATATGGAACCAGGATTGGGTCCTGATGCTTTGTTATCTTGTGGGTTACTTCTGGTAGTTCGAGCTCTTTGTCCTTTCATTTTCTTCCTTGGGGGTGGGGGGGCCTGAAGGCTTTGATCATAATCTGAACATGCTGTTGTCGTCTTCTCAAATGTATGGAATGAAGTTGGTTCTGTACTGGGCCTGAGATTGGGGTTAAGTTGCGATGTCTGGTATATGTAACTTCTCTTTAGAACTGTTTTTTTTGTGTATTTCCTTTGTTTTCCTTTTTATTGGAAAATCTGGTTATGAAGAATCCGTGATTGGCTCCTGCACGGATGCACACCGAGGAGAGGTGGTGTGTCGTGGTGTGGTGTGTGGAGATTATATATTGGTGCATGCCTGAACATGGCGGGGAACGTTATACTGAACTCTCGTGGTAATTGACATGTCATGGTAAGGTGTGCACCATTTTACCATGGTGTTCTCCTGGTTCTCTCTTGGTCTCTGGTTGGGCTAATAAAGGCATTGAGCTGTCTAATAATTGTACCGAGTGGTTTTACTGATGTTCTCCTGTCTCACTCTATATTCATGAATGCTGAGCTGTTTATTTCCTTTGCTTATGGCGATGGATAATTTTCGTAATTTTGTTGTGCAGTTTGCTAAATGTAACACCTCAATAAACGTACTTTAAAAAAAAATTGCGACTGGTCAGATCTGGATTGTCAGTTAGCCACACATTGACAGTGACTATTGGACAATCTAGACTGGACTGAGTGTTGCCGGGGATCAATGAGTCTTTTCTTACCTCCCTGTGTTGTTTAAAATGGGATTGTTTAAATTTTGACAGAATGTAATGAATTTGTTACAGGGCGGCATGTGGCGCAGTGGTTAGCACTGCGGCCTCACAGTGCCGAGG
Source organism: Scyliorhinus torazame (assembly GCF_047496885.1). NCBI lineage: Eukaryota > Metazoa > Chordata > Chondrichthyes > Carcharhiniformes > Scyliorhinidae > Scyliorhinus > Scyliorhinus torazame. The sequence goes on along the minus strand of NC_092733.1, from coordinate 509,966 downwards.
TGGGCGTGGTTAGCACTGCTGCCTCACAGCGCCGAGGACCCGGGTTCGAATCCCGGCTCTGGGTCACTGTCCGTGTGGAGTTTGCACATTCTCTCCGTGTCTGCGTGGGTCTCACCCCCACAACCCAAATGTGTGCAGGTTAGGTAGATTGGCCACGCTAAATTGCCCCTTAATTGATAAAAAAAAAGAATTGGGTACTCTAAATTTATTTAAAAAAAGAAAAGAATCATACAAAGAGTTGCAGGAGGTATGAGATGGCTTCTCCAGTAATATATTGTGGGTAAGAGCCTTGGCTCAGTGGGAGCACTTTTGACTCATTCATCCCATTCCAGGGAGTTAACCTACTATCATTGCTGGTACGTTACTGAGGGAGTACTGCATGCTGGAGGTGCTGTATTCCAGAGGATAGAATATACAGTAACAACAAAATATTACACCTGGAGCCAAGAAATGAAGGAAAAACCCTGCATTTCTTATCCTGGCAATGAAAAAAGGCCACAATCCAAATAAAGCATGGGCCAACGGGATTGATCGTTCAGGGGTTAACTCAGTCTCAGCTGGGATAAGAATGCATTCTGTGCAGACAGGAGTTTACAATCCGATGAAATAATAGCACTGGTACTCAATTGAGGCTGAGACTGTAAATCAGATGTTTTTACAGAGTTTATATTACCACAACACTGCCTTATAAGTCCTTGCACCTCATGGCTCAAGTTTGGAGAGCAGAGGGAGCAATCAGACTCCCCACTTGGCTGTTGCCAGCATCAATCGTATAAACACTCAGTTCAGGAGATTTCAGACTTTATATGGACATCAACCGTTAACTGCTAAGTCTCTCACTCTAAACACCTCACAGCTCAGATAGCAGCTTCTCCAAGACATAAAGTCCACTTTCTTCTTTTTGCAGAAATCCTTTTTCACACACACTGCTGGCCATTCACTTTGTAATGTTTTATATTGGATAGTCAGTAACTGGTTCAGGCTATCCACACAGGTCCCAGTTTATGGAAAGCTTCAAGCATTGTCTTTGCATTGCAGTGACTAGTGAATGACCATAGAGGTGAACAGTGTGTGATGACCAATGGGAGTCAGTCTCGGGTATATGGACTATATGCTGGCAGAATATTATGGGATATTAGCTGTTGTTTATACAGTACAATAGGAAGGAAAGGATCAATAATTTGATGATCTGAAGTATGTGCTCCTGGTACATGATGTCATTTTGCTACATTTGCCCTATGAAAGTCAGTCTATTTGTGTTGATATTTGACCATCGCTGGGCTATCGCAGGCTGCCACTGAGTCAGATACTGCTGGGAAGAGAATAGCTCCTTTTTTAGTATAAGATTCCCCAGTGATGTCATTAATACTCTCAGAGCTTCTGTCATTGGGCCCTGTATGGTGTCTGGACCTAGGGTTCACGTAATAGTTGTTTGCTTGAACTAGTGCCATGTGCCTATTTAAGGAGCAGATTTGGACAATTTGAGCATTCCTTTACACGCCCTGGAGCTACACGATAGGAATCCTGAAGCAATTCATGATTAAAAACAGGGTGATGGGATAAATATGATTTTAAGTTGGTGAAAATACACAAGAGGCTAATTTGAAATGTTTTTTTAACTTAGTTTATCCTTGTAACTGAGATCAGGAATATGAAGTATTTTAAATATGAAATGTTGACCTGTTTGTTAGTAAATGATTCTTCCTGCCTGGTCTGCCACTTTCTGTCTGGGACAGAGCTCCTGGCCTACGATCCTCCTCTTTGTTAGCTACATCCTTTGAGATCTTAGTCCTTCACAAAATCTTGGCCATTGAATAACTCAGTTCTTCCTCACATTCCCCATTGAGAATATGAACCTGGTTAGATCCAGAGAATACAGGTTTAAAGTGATTGCCAAAAGAAGGACAGATGACATGAGGAAAATGTTTTATGCAGTGACTGGTTGGGATCTGGAATGCACTGCCTGAGAGTGTGGTGGAGGCAGATACAATTGTGGCCTTCAAAAGAGAATTGAAGGACTTCCGGGTGCGACTATGCAGAGCTAGGTCGCATATTCGGCAGCTCCCGCTTGGAACGGACTTTTGGGCTCTTTTACAGGGCCCCCACGGCATTTGTTTGACATTTCCCGGTGTGGGAAGAAGGCTGCAGCATTCCCCTGACAGTGTCCCCCAGGAGTGTTGTGTCTTTTGGCTACCAGACCCGGCAGAAACAGTGAAAGATTTGGCTTGAGCTGCAGCAGTAGACGAGGGCCTCTTCCAGCATGCAGGCGGGGGAAGGGCAAGCTTAAAGCTGCAATCTGGCTTGACTCTATCAAAGGTGAATTCTAGCAGCAGAGGGAACAACTGTGAAAAGATCTACCAGGGCCATTGAAGAAGCAGGGACGAGGCTTCTGGTGGCGGCCATGGAGGAGTAGGTCGCGCATTCGGCAGCTCCCGCCTGGAGCCGACTCTCAGACCTTTTTCAGGAGTTTCCATAGACTTTTTGGGGCAGACTGGTGAAGCGAACACTGCCAAAAGGATTCCCTCTCGACTTCCGGTTGCGGCTATGCGGAGCTAAGCCGCACGATTCGGCAGCTCCCGCTACCACGGACTTTCGGGCTCGTTAGAGGAGCCCCAACGGAATTTTTTTTTTTTTTTTGAGGCAACCCGTAGGGAAGGGGAGAGAGAGGTCCCCCTCCAACTCCTATGAAACGGACCAGAAGTGTAACGGCCAACGGAGCGGCACTGGAGCAACGGGAGAAGCGAGGGAAAGAAAACAAAATGGCGGCGGCCAGGGACAAAGGGGAGCTGCAGGATTTCATCAAGCGCTGCTTCGAGGAGCAGCGCGAGGAGATGTTGGTGCCTATGCTTTCGGCAATTGAAGGACACGGGATCACGCAGAAGGTCCACGAAGCTAAGATCCAGGACGTACAGAAAAGAGTCAGTCAGATCGAGGACGAGCTCGTGGGCCTGGCGGTGAGAGTGGAGCAGAACGAGGCGCTACACAAGAGGTGGGCGGGCAGACTCGAAGACCTGGAGAACAGGTCGAGGAGAAAGAATCCGCAAATCCTGGGTCTCCCTGAGGGAGTGGAGGGGGCTGATGCCGGGGCATACGCGAGCATGATGCTCGAGGCGATGATGGGCACGAAGGCCCCTTCGAGGCCGCTGGAGTTGGACGGGGCACATCGGGTGCTGGCGAAGAAGCCCCAGGCAAATGAGCCGCCAAGGGCGATGGTGGTGAGGTTCCACCGGTTCACGGACAGAGAGTGGGTCCTGAGATGGGCCAAGAAGGAGCGGAGCAGTAAGTGGGACAATGCAGAGATCCGAATATACCCGGACTGGAGCACGGAGGTTGCAAAGCAGAGAGCGGGTTTCAACCGGGCCAAAGCGGCATTGTACCGGAAAGAAGTGAAATTCGGAATGCTGCAGCCAGCGCGACTGTGGGTCACATACAAGGGCCAACACTACTACTTCGAAACGCCTGAAGAGGCGTGGACCTTTGTACAAGCCGAAAAGTTGGACTCTAACTGAGGGTTTGTGAGGGTGGGGGGGATATTTTGGGGTTTGATGTGTGATGGTTGTTGTATATAGGGGGTCAATCACGCGCAGGAAATGTTACATGGGCTGGGGGAGAGAGACAGGAGCTGCGCCAGAGGGGGCGGAGCAGGCTTTGGAAAGCGCGGGGTGTTTTCCCGCGCGCGGGAAGGCGGGAAGGGGAACGAAGGAATGCATATGGATTGGGAGACTCCCACACGGGGAGGTCAATGGGACGGCGGGGGAAGCCGGGGTCAGCAGGCGTCAGCTGACTTACGGGAGTGACATGGGGGGAGCAAAAAAGCTAGACAGGGGTCTAGCGGGGGGGAGGGGAGGGGGGAAGGGGGGGGGAGAAAAAGGGTTGCTGCTGCACTGGCCGAAAGGGAATGGGACACAGAAGAGGTGGTCGGGACGGGAGTCCCCCCTCTGGGGGACTGGAGGGTGAGTGAGGCGTGGACACGGGACTGGCCCAGAAAAGGAGATGGCTAGTCGGCGGGGCGTGGGGGGGGGTGAGAGCCCCTCCAATCCGGCTGATAACGTGGAATGTGAGGGGCCTGAATGGGTCGGTGAAGAGGGCTCGAGTGTTCGCGCACTTAAAGGGACTGAAGGCGGACGTGGCCATGCTCCAAGAGACACATCTGAAGGTGGCGGACCAGGTCAGGTTAAGAAAGGGATGGGTAGGACAGGTATTCCACTCGGGACTGGACGTGAAGAATAGAGGGGTGGCAATATTGGTGGGAAAGCGGGTGTCATTTGAGGCCAAGACTATTGTAGCGGACAATGGAGGGCGATATGTAATGGTGAGCGGTAGGCTGCAAGGGACGTGGGTGGTGTTGGTAAATGTATACGCCCCGAACTGGGATGATGCAGGATTCATGAAGCGCATGTTGGGGCGCATTCCGGACCTGGAGATAGGAGGCCTGATAATGGGAGGGGACTTCAATACAGTGTTGGATCCAGCACTGGACCGCTCCAAATCAAGGACTGGAAAGAGGCCGGCGGCAGCCAAGGTACTTAGGGGGTTTATGGATCAGATGGGGGGGGAGTGGACCCATGGCGGTTTGCAAGGCCGCAGGGAATTTTCCTTCTTCTCCCATGTACACAAAGCCTACTCCCGGATAGATTTCTGTGTTCTGGGTAGGGCGCTCATCCCGAGGGTGGAGGGGACGGAGTATTTGGCTATAGCCGTTTCGGACCATGCCCCGCACTGGGTGGAACTGGAGCTGGGAGAGGAGAGGGACCAACGCCCGTTGTGGCGGCTGGATGTGGGACTGCTGGTGGACGAGGTGATGTGTGGGAAGGTGAGGGGGTGTATCGAAAGGTACTTGGAGGCCAACGACAACGGGGAGGTGCGGGTGGCGGTGGTATGGGAGGCGTTGAAGGCGGTGATCAGGGGAGATCTAATTTCCATTAGGGCTCATAGGGAGAAGACAGAGGGTATGGAAAGGGAGAGGTTAGTGGGGGAGATTTTGAGAGTGGACAGGAGATACGCAGAGGCCCCGGAGGAAAGATTATTTGGGGAAAGGCGACGGCTCCAGACGGAGTTTGACCTGTTGACCACGGGGAAGGCGGAGGCACAGTGGAGGAAAGCGCAGGGGGCGACCTACGAGTACGGGGAAAAGGCCAGTCGGATGCTGGCACACCAGCTCCGTAAGAGGATGGCAGCGAGGGAAATAGGGGGAGTCAAAGATGGAAGGGGAGCCACGGTTCAGAGTGCAACGAAAATAAACGAGGTATTCAAGGCCTTTTAGGAAGAGCTGTACAGATCCCAGCCCCCAGCGGGGGAAGAGGGTATGAGACGATTCCTAGACCAACTGAGATTCCCGAGGGTGGAGGAGCAAGTGGTGGCTGGTTTGGGGGCACCAATTGGGTTGGAGGAGCTGAGCAAGGGTTTGGGGAGCATGCAGGCGGGGAAGGCCCCGGGACCGGACGGGTTCCCGGTGGAGTTCTACAGGAAGTACGCAGACCTGTTGGCCCCGCTACTGGTGAGGACCTTTAATGAGGCAAGAGAGGAGGGGACCCTGCCCCCGACAATGTCGGAAGCGACAATTTCTTTGATCCTAAAGCGGGACAAAAACCCACTGCAATGTGGATCGTACAGGCCGATCTCGCTCCTCAATGTGGATGCAAAGTTGCTGGCAAAAGTGCTGGCCAACGAGGATCGAGGACTGTGTCCCGGGGGTAATCCACGAGGACCAGACGGGATTTGTAAAGGGCAGGCAACTAAACACCAATGTGCGGCGGCTCTTAAACGTGATAATGATGCCATCGGAGGAGGGAGAGGCGGAGATAGTGGCAGCTATGGACGCGGAGAAGGCCTTTGACCGAGTAGAGTGGGAGTACCTCTGGGAGGTGCTGCGCAGGTTTGGGTTCGGGGTAGGGTTTATCAATTGGGTTAAGCTCCTTTACAGAGCCCCGATGGCGAGTGTAGTGACGAACCGGCGGAGGTCGGAGTACTTTCGACTGTACCGAGGGACGAGGCAGGGGTGCCCCCTGTCCCCCCTGTTGTTCACATTGGCGATCGAACCATTGGCCATGTCATTGAGGGAGTCTAATAAATGGAGGGGGGTGGTCCGAGGGGGAGAAGAGCATCGGGTGTCGCTATATGCGGATGACCTGTTGCTGTACGTGGCGGATCCAATGGAGGGGATGGTGGAGGTCATGCAGACTCTAAGGGAGTTTGGGGAGTTTTCGGGCTATAAGCTCAATGTAGGGAAGAGTGAGCTCTTTGTACTACAGGCGGGGGGCCAAGAAAGAGGGATAGGAGACCTACCGCTGAGGAGGGCGGAGGTGAGCTTTAGGTATCTGGGGATCCAGATAGCCAGGAGTTGTGGGGACCCTACATAAACTGAATCTGACGAGGTTGGTGGAGCAAATGGAGGAGGATTTCAAAAGATGGGACATGTTACCGCTCTCGCTGGCGGGTAGAGTGCAGTCGGTCAAAATGGTGGTCCTTCCGAGGTTTCTGTTTGTGTTTCAGTGCCATCGTGATCACTAAGGCCTTTTTTAAGAGAGTAGGCAGGAGTATTATGGGGTTGTGTGGGCGAATAAGACCCCGAGAGTAAGGAGAGGGTTCCTGGAACGCAGTAGGGACCGAGGAGGGTTGGCGCTGCCAAACCTAGGGAGCTACTACTGGGCAGCAAATGTGGTGATGATCCGCAAGTGGGTTATGGAGGGAGAGGGGGCAGCATGGAAGAGGATGGAGATGGCGTCCTGTAAAGGAACGAGCCTGGGGGCGTTGGTGACGGCACCGCTGCCGCTCTCGCCGACAAAGTATACCACGAGCCCGGTGGTGGCGGCAACGCTAAGGATCTGGGGCCAGTGGAGATGGCACCGGGGTGCAATGGGAGCATCGGTGTGGTCCCCGATCAGGGGTAACCACCGGTTTGTCCCAGGGAAGATGGACGGGAGGTTCCAGAGCTGGCATCGGGCGGGGATTGGAAGAATGGGGGACCTGTTCATCGGCGGGACGTTTGCGAGCCTAGGGGCACTGGAGGAGAAGTTCGAGTTACCCCCGGGAAATGCCTTCAGATATATGCAGATGAGGGCTTTTGTGAGGCGACAGGTGAGGGAATTCCCGTTGCTCCCGGCACAAGAAGGGTGATTTCGGGTGTATGGGTCGGGGAGGGCAAGGTGTCGGAAATACACCAGGAGTTGAAAGAAGAGGGGGAAGCGCTGGTAGAAGAGTTGAAGGGTAAATGGGAGGAGGATCTGGGGGAGGAGATTGAGGAAGGTCTGTGGGCTGATGCCCTGGGCAGGGTTAATTCCTCCTCCTCGTGTGCCAGGCTCAGCCTGATACAATTTAAGGTGGTCCACAGAGCGCACCTGACGGGGGCGAGGTTGAGTAGGTTCTTTGGAGTAGAGGACAGATGTGGAAGGTGCTCAGGAAGCCCGGCGAACCATGTCCATATGTTTTGGTCATGCCCGGCACTGGAGGGGTTCTGTAGAGGAGTGGCGGGAGCAATATCTGAGGTGGTGAAAGTCCGGGTGAAGCCAAGCTGGGGGCTAGCAATATTTGGAGTAGTGGACGAACCGGGAGTGCAGGAGGCGAAAGAGGTCGGCATTCTGGCCTTTGCGTCCCTAGTAGCCCGGCGAAGGATCTTGCTAATGTGGAAGGAGGCGAAGCCCCCCAGCCTGGAGGCCTGGATAAACGATATGGCTGGGTTCATAAAGTTGGAGAGGATTAAGTTCGCCTTGAGAGGGTCTGCGCAGGGGTTCTACAGACGGTGGCAACCGTTCCTAGACTACCTCGCGGAGCGTTAGAGGAAGGTCGGTCAGCAGCAGCAGCAATCTTGGGGGGGGGACACACGTCCTGGGGAGGGGGGGGGAAAGGGGGGACTGCCTGGGAGGGTGGATGAGCAAGAGATAACATGAAGGGTTGGGGAAACTGGCACGTACGGGTGAGGGCCAGTGTACAAAGCTGTGTAAATATATCATTTTGCCATGTATATATCTTGCTCTGCACGATTTCTCGTTTTTTTTTGTTACGGGGCGGGGGTTATTGTTTGTAAGGGAGAAAAATTGTGTTAAAAAACTTTAATAAATATATTTAAAAAAAAAATATTCAGGTTCCTGTCAACCAGACCTACTGTCCCAGACAGTGTCAGTTATCAGCGGACCACCATCATTGAAGAGAATGGATTTCATATTATAGTGCAAAGTGTTATCGTAATTCCATTGTACTCTCACAAAGAATCGGTAAAGAGACCTTCTAAAAGGTTTAAGAATCTGATCTTCCCTCAGTTCAGTTCCTTCTGTCATTAATGCTCTTACCTTATTTGGTCAAAGTTTAAAAGGTTCCGTCTGGTATTTTCTCTGACACACTTCCAAAAGTGGGAGAAATCATGCTTCTGTTTATAATTCCTTTTAGCTGCAAGTGCTTCACATGTCATTTGCTAAACATTCATCTTTAACGTGACAAATTGGTTCAAACTGTTCAGAATGAGAGCTCACTGGGCCTGCAGAAGCTGCCCCACAGCATCATGCTGCAAGTAGCTGCTTCAAACCATTCCAAGACACCACTGTCCCCTATTGGTGAAAACAGCTGAGAAGCACCCAGACAGACAAAGAACATCTCTTCATATATTTAAAGACACATTTATATTACAGAAGGAGGCCATTTGACTAATTTCTTCAATAATTGTTCACTTTACCGTCCCAATGTATCTAAAGCAGCAACAGACTCACAAATTTTGATTTAAATACATTTATTCAATCAGTTTACAGAATTTCAGTACAAAAGGCAGTAACAACAGACCTTTTACTGCCATAGCCAATGTACATTGTTTTATAAAATGGGGCCAGTGACACCAAGTTTATTTTAATATATATTCTTGCACATCAAGTGCAGGAACATTGGAAATGCCACAATAATCAGGAGAGAAGAGCTTGTATCTGCAGCTAGGACCTACGAAGTACACAGTTCCTTTTGGATTGCATCAGACATATTAACATGAACCCCACCATTCAACAAGGTTCAGTACAAATTCAAATTGTCAACCATTATGAAGCCTTTGGCACAGGGCTTAGCGACAGGAACAAGCCAAGTGCAACTCAAGGAGCTGGTGGGATTGCATAAGGTGCTGATCTTCCCATCTGGAACTAGTGGTCGGGCCAGGATAGATAATACTGTCCTCAAGAGGTCAGCTGAGCATTTCAAGTACCTGGAATTTAATGGTATGGGTAGTTTTCTTTGTTGAAAGGAGTATTTGCGAATTCATTGACATTTTTAACAAAAGCAGTGTGTAAGTTCCTCAGATAGAGCCCAGGACACATCAATTCAAAGTGAGAAAGCTAGAAAGAAGGTCAAAAGAACTTTCTCAGCAAACGACATTCATTAAAATGTTTTTATTTTTTTTTAAAGAGTACCCAATTATTGTTTTTCCAATTGAGGGGCAATTTAGCGTGGCCAATCTACCTAACCAGCATATCTTTGGGTTGTGGGGGTGAAACCCATGCAAACATGGGGAGAATGTGCAAACTCTACACGGGGCAGTGACCCAGGACCGGGATTCGAACCTGGGTCCTCAGTGCTGTAGTCCCAGTGGTAACCACTGCGCCACCATGCTGCCCTTGCAAACGACATTCAGCAGTGGCAACACCACTTGCTGTTATGTGGCAGGTCAGCACCAATTTGTGAAGATTATTTGGTCTGTGCACTGTTGGAAACTTCAACTTAAATTTAGGAAGAGCAATGAGACAAAAAAAGAGGTTCAGTTGTGTTGGCTGAAAAATGAATATTGGTCAGAGGTCTGGGGAAACTCATTTAAAGATCAGCATCAGAATTTGAATTTTTCTGCCAATGTAGGCTGTTGGGGTGAGTGCAACTAGATTTCTGCTGGAAATTGAAGTTTATAGAGGTTGAAACAAACCATTCAGATGGTCTAGTCTAGAGATAATGCTGGATTTGGCAGCAGATTGGTCGAGATAATGGGAGTTTTTTGTGGTGGGGATGATATGGAATCTGAAACTAAGCTGAGGGCCGAGGCTGAGAACGGTCTGGTTGATTAGGGAGATGGATTGACAATGGCTTTGGTCATCCACATTTTGTGCTGGACGAAGGTGCAATTCATAGAAAATGGATGTTGGCAGTTAACAAATAGAGGCAGCAAGATGGAGCAGAGCGAGAGCTAAATATCGTCAGTATACATGCGAAAGCTGACCTTGCATCTATCAGGTAGCATGTGGAAGAGGATGGACCAAAATTAGACTTCTGATTACTCAGGAAGTCATAAAAACATAACAAATAGGAGTGTCAAATCTTATGGCTCATCGAGCCTGTTCCACCATTCAATACGATCATAACTTCCACTCCACCTTTCCACCCACTTCCCCTGTCGCTTACATCCCTGAGACAACAAATATCTATCATCTCAGCCTTAAATATATTCAGTATATTCCACAACCCTCAGGGGTACAGAATCCCAAAGATTTACAGCCCTTTGCTTGAAAAGCTTAGTCATAGATTATCCCCCCCGCCGTTATCCTGAGACTGTACCCCAATGTTCTAGATTCCTCCAGCCAGGGTAAACAACCTCAGTGTTTACCCCATCACAATCTTGTATGTTTCAATATGATTACCCAGCATTCTTCTAAATTCCGAAGAATTTACACCCAATTTACTCAAGGGGCTGGATTTTCTGGCCACGCCCGACGCAAGGTCACCATGGACGGGCCGGGGACCATGTCGAGGTCCAGTGGCCTCGGGCTGCAATTTCCAGTTGTGACGCGGGGGCGGCCAAAAGAATCCCGCCCAACATCTCATCTTGGGACAATCCTGTCATCCAGGGACCGGCGTTCACTGTTGTGTCTCCAGTGCAAATATATTCTTGCGGAGATCAGAACAGCACACAGTTTTCCAGCTGAAGTCTCACTAACGCTCTGAACAACTCTAGCAAGACTGCTTTATTCCTGTACTCCAATCCCCTTGCAATAAAGGCCAACATACCATTTGCCTTCCCAATTGGTTGTTGTATTTGCATACTAACATTTTTCTGTTCCTTGTATGAGTACTATTGTAGTGCATTGGATACCATTTGGTGGGTCTTAATGAACTCCCTGTAATCTTAAACTGGTTAACTGTGTGTATTTATTAACTACAAGAACTATGTTCATATATACAGTAAAGGGTTCAAATCTAGGAGCTATCTCCATGCTTGCTTGTACACACAGCTGTCTAACAATAGACTGACTCCTAAGTGTGAGTCACTTGTTCTCTTACATCGTTGTGTGGGTGGTACTGTACTCAGTCTCCTATATGTGCAAGGCCCTTACCACAAGTACATCCAAGTCCCTCTCAACAACATTTACAAGTTTCACACCTTTTAAAGGAGCATTGTTATTCTTCCATTCTTACGACCAAAGTTAATAACCTCACACTTACCCACATTATACGCCATCTGCCATCTTGTTGCTACTCACTTAACCTTTCCAATCTCTGTGCTTTCACAACTTCCATTCCCTGCTGGTTTTGTATCGTCAGCAAATGCAGATATAATAGATTCTCTCTTTTTGTCCAAGTCATGAATAATAGATTGTAAATAGCTGATGCCCCAACAATGATCATTTCAACACGTCACTGGTTACATCCTGCCAACTTGAAAATGCTCCATTTTATCCCTCCTCTCTTTCCAGTCCATTAACCAATCCTTTATTCGTGCTAAAAATAACCCCAACGCCACAAACCCTTATTTTGCATATTAAAATACGTAAAGTAATCTTTATTAGTGTCACAAGTAGGCTTACATTAACACTGCAATGAAGTTACTGTGAAAATCCCCTAGTCGCCACATTCCGGCACCTGTTCGGGTACACAGACGGAGAATTCAGAATGTTCAATTCACCTAACAGCACGTCTTTCGGGACTGTGGGAGGAAACCGGAGCACCCGGAGGAAACCCACGCAGACACGGGGAGAACGTGCAGACTCCGCACAGACAGTGACCCAAGCCAGGAATTGAACCTGGGACCCTGGAGCTGTGAAGCAACAGTGCTAACCACTTTGCTACCAAGCTGCCCACTAACATTTAGTGTGGCATTTAATCAAATGCCTTTTTGGAAATCCAACCATGCTACATCTACTGGTTGCAAACCAACTCTATTTTTCTTCCTATAACTGCCGACAGTGCTTCTCTGCTCACTGCTCTCGGGGAGCTGAAGGATTGCAGCAATTTGGGGCCAATAACATGAATGGAAACCGGAACTGGGAGTTACAGCTGAGATGGATAAAGAACTGAGAGATAGGGGGCGGGATTCTCTGACCCCCGCCGGGTCAGCGAATCGCCGGGGGTCAGCATGAATCCCACCCCCGCCGTTCTCCGAATTCTCTGCCCCCCCAAAAAACACCCCGGCGTGAATCGCGCCGCCCTCCTTGGAGAATGGCGGGGACCGGCGCGAATCAATAGGCCCCGGGGCTGCTCAAATTCTCCGGGCTGCGATAGGCCGAAGTCCCGTCCGTTTAACGAGAGTCCCGCCGGCGTAAATCAAGGTAAGTTCCTACCGGTGGGACCCGGCTCCGTGGGCGGTCTCCGGGGGCCGCACGTGGATCTGACCCCGGGAGGTGCCCCCACGGTGGCCTGGCCCGCGATCGGGGCCCACCGATCTGCAGGCGAGCCTGTGCCGTGAGGGCACTCTATTGTTCTGCACCGGCGGCTGTAGCAGTCCGCCATTGCCGGTGCGGAATCAAAGCCCCCTGCCCATGCGGTGGGATGATGCCAGCACACGCTGGCGCTCCCGCACATGCGCCGGTTGGCATGGCGCCAAGCCCCTTCCCCGCCGGCCGGGCGCAAACCACTCCGGGGCGGGCCTAGCCCCTGAAGGTGCGGAATCGGGGCGGCCCAACGCCGGAGTGGTTCACGCCACTCCGTCCCACCGGAGTTGCCCGCCCGGCCGATTACGGAAGAATCCCGCTCAAGATCATTCAGGGACACCGGAGGGGGCAGGGAAGTATTTAGTTAGTGAAGATGTTGAGGATGCATTTTTTGAAGTTGAGGGAATGTATTCTTGTAGTGTGGTGTTCAAATCTGAATGCAGTATCCTGGAATGTGGTCTAACTGGAACTCTGTACAGTTGTAACATAACTTCCACAACTTTGCACTTCAGTCCTCATTAAAAAAAGGCTAACATTCCAATTAGCCTTTCAAATTACCTTTTGTTCGTTGCATTCAATCTGCCAAATTTTTATGAACTCTCGTAATCTATTACAATCCCACAGCAACTTTCTGCTTGTTTATTTCCTTTACCGTGCAGCCTTAGTAAGTGTTGTCAGCTCTCTATTTCTTCTATTTGACATTTAAACAAACCTTGAAAAGCTGAGTCCCCAGAATAGATTCCCGGGGACACATCTGACAATTTGAGGACGTTATCCTCACTCTCGTCTCTTATGCCATATCCAAATTTCAAGCCAATAAGCTTATTGTCTGAGCTGGAGTGTTTTAGCTATGAACAGAGAATAAATAGACTGGGATTGTTTTTCTGGGGGGGGGGGGGGGTGATAGTGTGGGTGTTTTTTTTGGGGGGGGTGAATGTGTGGGTGTTTTTTGGGGGTGAATGTGTGGGTGTTTATTGGGGGGGTGATTGTGCGGGTGTTTTTTTGGGGGGGTGAATGTGTGGGTGTTTTTTTTGGGGGGTTATTGTGTGGGTATTTATTGGGCGGGTGATTGTGCGGGTGTTTTGGGGGGTGGGGGTGATTGTGCGGGTGTTTTTTGGGGGGGTTATTGTGTGGGTGTTTATTGGGGGGGTGATTGTGTGGGTGTTTTTTTGGGGGGGTTATTGTGTGGGTGTTTATTGGGGGGGTGATTGTGTGTGTGTTTTTTTGGGGGGGTTATTGTGTGGGTGTTTATTGGGGGGGTGATTGTGCGGATGTTTTTTGGGGGGTGAATGTGTGGGTGTTTTTTTAGGGGGGTTACTGTGTGGGTGTTTATTGGGGGGGTGATTGTGTGGGTGTTTATTGGGCGGGTGATTGTGCGGGTGTTTTTTTTGGGGGGGGTGAATGTGTGGGTGTTTTTTTGGGGGGGTTATTGTGTGGGTGATTTTGTGGGTATTTATTGGGCGGGTGATTGTGCGGGTGTTTTGGGGGGCGGGGGTGATTGTGCGGGTGTTTTTTGGGGGGGTTATTGTGTGGGTGTTTATTGGGGGGGTGATTGTGTGGGTGTTTTTTTGGGGGGGTTATTGTGTGGGTGTTTATTGGGGGGGTGATTGTGCGGATGTTTTTTGGGGGGTGAATGTGTGGGTGTTTTTTTAGGGGGGTTACTGTGTGGGTGTTTATTGGGGGGGTGATTGTGTGGGTGTTTATTGGGCGGGTGATTGTGCGGGTGTTTTTTTTGGGGGGGGTGAATGTGTGGGTGTTTTTTTGGGGGGGTTATTGTGTGGGTGATTTTGTGGGTATTTATTGGGTGGGTGATTGTGCGGGTGTTTTGGGGGGCGGGGGTGATTGTGCGGGTGTTTATTGGGGGGGTGATTGTGTGGGTGTTTTTTTGGGGGGTTATTGTGTGGGTGTTTATTGGGGGGGTGATTGTGCGGGTGTTTTTGGGGGGTGATTGTGTGGGTGTTTTTGGGGGCGGGAATGTGTGGGTTTTTTGGGGGGGTTATTGTGTGGGTGTTTATTGGGGGGGTGATTGTGCGGGTGTTTTTGGGGGCGGGGGTGATTGTGTGGGTGTTTTTGGGGGGGGTTATTGTGTGGGTGTTTATTGGGGGGGTGATTGTGTGGGGGATTTGGGGGGTATTGTGTGGGTGTTTTGGGGAGGGGTGCTTTTGGGGGGGTTATTGTATGGGTGTTTTTGGGGGGATTGTGTGGGTGTTTTTGGGGGGGTTTGTATGGGTGTTTTTTGGGGGGGGGTGTTTTGGGGGGATTGTGTGGGTGTTTTTGGGGGGGATTGTGTGGGTGTTTTTGGGGGGGATTATGTGGGTGTTTTTGGGGGGGTTTGGGGGGATTGTGTGGGTGTTTTTGGGGGGATTATGTGGGTGTTTTAGGGGGTGATTGTGTGGGTGTTTTTCGGGGGGGGTTATTGTGTGGGTGTTTTGGGGGGGTTATTGTGTGGGTGTTTTGGGGGGGTTATTGTGTGGGTGTTTTGGGGGGGTTATTGTGTGGGTGTTTTGGGGGGGGTTATTGTGTGCGTGTTTTTGGGGGGGTTATTGTGTGGGTGTTTTTGGGGGGGTTATTGTGTGGGTGTTTTTTGGGGGGGTTATTGTGTGGGTGTTTTTTGGGGGGGTTATTGTGTGGGTGTTTTTTGGGGGGGGGGTTTGGAGGGGTTATTTTGCTGTTTTGTGATTAATGGGCATTTGTGCATTTTAAGCCTTTTGTTCAAATTTCTTCATCTTTACCCGAGTGATTTTAGCAATAAACCAAACTCTTTACTTGTTGGCTTGAGAATCCTTGCTGGCTTATTTCTGACATTGAGATACACACAGTAAGTATATATTGAGTTGGCAACATCACCTTTTAAACTCAAACTCTATTATAAGAACATAAGAACTAGGAGCAGGAGTCGGCCATCTGGCCCGTCGAGCCTGCTCCGCCATTCAATGAGATCATGGCTGATCTTTTGTGGACTCAGCTCCACTTTCCGGCCCGAACACCATAACCCTTAATCCCTTTATTCTTCAAAATTATAACCAGAATGGAGCAAACATTGGAGTCAGGTCTCTCTGAACCTGGTTATAACATTCCCCAGAAGACAATAAAGTGGACAACAGTTAACAGTCCCTGGTCTTCTGACCCAGAACGGAGCCATTTAATACTGATTCAGTAAATACCATTGGTGGGATTCCCCGCCAGCTGGCGCCGAAATCACGACACACCCGTCTTGACGCCAAAATTATGGCGGGCGCCGAGTTCCCGCCAAATGACAATTCTCTGGTGCTCGACAGCAATGCAAATGCGTCCAAATCCGGACACAAACACCGTTCGCATATCATTAGCGGGTGTCCGGAGCCTCCGCAATTCTCCGTCTCCACTGGGGGGAATTCCTGATGTAGAGGTTCTCCGGAGCCTCCGCGATTCTCCGTCTCCACTGGGGGGAATTCCTGATGTAGAGGTTCATTGGCGCTTTCATAAATCGTGATGAGGGAGAGGGGGGGGCAGGACCCGCAGAGGCACGATCGTCGGCTGCTGGTCCTGACGCTGGCCGGGCATGCTTCAGGGAGGTGGGAGGTGGGGTGACCCCCACGGGACGGACAGTGACCAGACACGGACCACCATTCACAGCATCACAGAAATATACAGTGCCCTTCGGCCCATCAAGTCTGCACCCGACGCATGGCAGACACCTGACCTGCCCACCTAATCCCATTGGCCAGCACTCACTGTTATGGGCTTGAATGTTGAGACGAGCCAAGTGCTCATCCAGGTACTTTTTAAAGGATGTGAAACAACCTGCCTCTACCTCAAATCCCCCCGAACCTCCCACCACTCACCTTGAGCATGTGTCCCCTCGTAACTGACCCTTCAACTAAGGGGACCAGCTGCTCCCGATCCACCCTGACCGTTCCCCTCATAAGCTTGTCCACCTCAATCAGGTCGCCCTCAGTCTTCTCTGCTCCAGAGAAAACAACCCCAGCCTATCCAACCTCGCTTCATAGCTAAAATGTTCCATCCCAGGCACCATCCTGGTGAATCTCCTCTGTACCCCCTCCAGCGCAATCACATCCTTCCTATAATGTGGCGACCAGAATTGCAAGGCAGCAATGTTGCTGAGCACCCCACTAATCCCCCCCCCCCCCAAACCGGCTTCCACCCGCCAGCGGGACATCTTGCAGCCTGCCCAAAGGCAACACCCACAGTGGCTCCCCACAGGGGGTTGACAGACAGGTGATGCGGGCATACCGCTGGAAAGGGCCTCGCCAGCCAAAGGTATCATTGCCAGCAGGGATGGGCGCCAGGGCCAGAGGCCCCCAGGCTGCTGGGCACAGACGGGGGCCAGGTGTGCGGGGTAAGGAGGGGAGGGGGACTTGCGGGGGCAGGGTCCGCAGTGCCAATCAGCCCTTTGGACCTGGTTGGGCACCAGAGTGCGCACCATGCTATCATGTCAGCCGTCCACCACTTGCAGACATTGGATGTTGGACTATAACCAGCAATGATGGCCTTCCTGCTGGTCACCACAGTCCTGGTGGATGTCCTGCGGCTGTATGAGCTGGCGCTGCTCGAGGAGGAAGCTGCAGCAGCGGAGCGGTGAGTGCTGGCTGAACAGCAGCCCCTGAGCCAAGCCCATGCTCAACGTCCAACCATCGACCCCCCCCCTCTGCAGCCGGCCGGCCCCACAACCTGTCTGACAAAGCCCCGAGGCAGGTTGCAACATGGTGCACACGTGTTTAATGTGGAACCATATATACAGATTTGTGCCCTAGTCCCCATCACTAAACTGTCCCCCGCACCTGTGCCAACTTATCTGGTGTCTAATTTTCTGGCCTTACCGCCCTAACGCTACATCGAGGTGATTCCCCAGCTGGTACATCAGGAGTGGAGGCAGCCTGCTGTGATACCCGCCCTGGGACCCGGGCCCCCTTTGGCGTCTCCTGGGGTGACCGGGCCTGGATGAGCCCGGCTGCAGCTCGGGGGTCTCGGGTGCCTTGCTGCCGCCCTGTCTGACCGCTGCCCATGTGATGCGGCAGGGATAGGAGGGGGAGTCCGAGATGCTGCGTGCTCCGGAATCTCCCCTGCGGGAGTCACCGACACGGCCCCATCATCTCCTCCTCCCTCGGGGTGCCTGATAGTCCTCGGGCTACTCCATGGGATGGGGGTGTGAGAGGAGCCCTTCACTGGGGCTCCCCCACCACCTGGCGCTGCCAGTCCTGGAGGCTCGCTCTGATCTCGATCAGGGTCTGCATGCTCGTGGCCATGAAGCACAGGGAGTGGGCCATCTCCATCTGAAAGTGCTCCATCACACTGCGACTGTGCCACCACCTTCTGGGTCTGTGTCACATCAGCCAATGACTGCGTCATCTCCCTCTGGTTCTGGGGGTGGGGGTGGAGGGGATGGTGGGTTGGGGGTGGGTGATGGTGGGTTGGGGGTGGGTGATGGGGGGTGGAGGTGGGTGATGGGGGTTGGGGGTGGGTGCTGACACATGTCAGGAGGAACTGCATCTCAGTGGGGTCTCACTTCCTCGCTTGATCCCTACCTCCACCCTGGCGACTGCCCTTTCCTCGGGCCTGCTGGCTGCGTCCAGGGCCCTCTGCTCTGCTGCGGTGAGGGGCGGTCTGCTGGTCCCCCTCCATCCTTCTCTCGCTCCCCGCGGTTATAAGCAGCCTTCTCCTGGGGGAGGGGGAGAGGGGGGGCAGTTTTTTCCGGCACTGCTGGTCAGTCCGGACAGTGTTGCCCACTGTGCTGACCACCTTTGCCACCTGCGTTCAGGCACGGTGAAGGCGGCAGCTGGCAGCCTTTCCCACCCGGGGTACAGGGTTGCCCCCCTCTCCTCATCGGCGTGCAGCAGGGTTTCCAGGTTAACCCCACCCTGGCATCAACACTTCAGTCTCAGGAACGAATATCCAGCTGCATGCATTTCATTTTCCTACTAAACTGAAATCAGAAACTCTTTAAAAGTAAAATCAAGGCAGCACGGTGATGCAGTGGTTAGCACTGCTGTCTCACGGGGCAGCACGGTGGCGCAGTGGTTAGCACTGCTGTCTCACGGGGCAGCACGGTGGCGCAGTGGTTAGCACTGCTGTCTCACGGGGCAGCACGGTGGCGCAGTGGTTAGCACTGCTGTCTCACGGGGCAGCACGGTGGCGCAGTGGTTAGCACTGCTGTCTCACGGGGCAGCACGGTGATGCAGTGGTTAGCACTGCTGTCTCACGGGGCAGCATGGTGGCGCAGTGGTTAGCACTGCTGTCTCACGGGGCAGCATGGTGGCGCAGTGGTTAGCACTGCTGCCTCACGGCGCCGAGGACCCGGGTTCGATCCCGGCTCTGGGTCACTGTCCGAGTGGAGTTTGCACATTCTCCCCGTGTCTGCGTGGGTCTCACCCCCACAACCCAAAGATGTGCAGGGTAGGTGGATTGGCCACACTAAATTTCCCCTTAATTGGAAAAAATGAATTGGGTCCTCGAAATTTAAAAAAAAAAGTAAAATCAATGGTTTGACGGTATTGTGTCTGCTACACTTTACTGTGACCGCAAGCACGGGGAATAGAGTCTGCTGACAACATTCATAATTAGAACCACAGATGTTGGTCCAAATGGATGGCAGGGTCTACAAGAACATTAGATAGTGCTTGAAAAAGAATATTAAAAGTTATGGAGAGTGTGTGAGGTGTAGTGTTACACTAGACACACAATTTGTAGAAAAACACTGACTGTACAAGTGTGGGCGGTTACGCTGAATTTATACAGGACACTACTTAGACCTCAGCTGGAATATTGTGCACAGTTCTGGATGTCGCACTATGGGAAGGATGTGAACACATTGGAGAGAGTGCAGAAGAAGTTCATAAGAGTGGTGTCAGGGATGGAAACTGCAGTTGAGGATAGATTGGAGAGGTTGGGACTGTTCTCCTTGGAGAGAAGAAGGTTAAGAGGAGATGTTTTTCACAGACAGGAATTCTCACAGAGTGAATTTAATGGAGATGTTCAAAATCATGAGTGGGCAGGACAGATATTAAGTTTCAAATCCTCTCTGGCCATATGTGAGATGCCAGAGGACTGGAGCACAACTAACGTTGGACCATTAATCAGGAAGAGAATTCGGGAAAAGCCAGGTAACATCAGTGGTCGGGAAATTATTGGAAAAACGTTCTGGGGGACACAATTCATCTCCACTTGGAGAGGCAAGGATTAATGTTGAATAGTCAGCATGGCTTGGTCAAGGAGAGATAATCGGCACGATTTAATAAGCTCGTCGCGGCCAACTTGGTGATGCGAGGAGGCAGTTGAATTGCGCAAGAAACCTCTCACGTGATTCGCGACGCTCGAAACGTCTCACCAGATTTAACGGAATCTCAAGAGACACCGCAATCTGGATCAAGTCCTTGTGGGCGAGAATCAGATTTACATATTTAAATGATCCATTAGGCTAATTTAATGGATTCTCCCGGCATCCGGAACTAATGGTTGTGCCTGGGAGATCTGGCCAGGGGGCCGATTAGCACTGCTTTCCGCAAACGTGGACCAGGCGCAATGGCACCTGGGGGGGTGGGGTCTCCCAGGACATTAAAGACTGTGTTTGTCCTGTTAAATTGTGCCCCTCGTTTAACAAATTTCATTGAATTTTTACTAGATATGTAGGTGAGGGCAGTGCAGTTGATGTAGTCTGCATGAACTTCAGTAAGGCTGTTGACAAGGTCTCGCTTGGGGGACTGATCAAGAAGGTAGGAACCCATGGGATCCAGGGCAATTTGAATTGGATCCAAAATTGTCTGAGTGACAGGAGTCAGAGGGTTTTGGTCCAAGGTTGTTTTAGTGACTGGAAGCCTGTGCCCAGTGGAGTTCCGCAGGGATCGGTGCCGGGTCTCTTGTTGTTTGTAATGTACATTAATGAGCTGGACATGAATATAGGAGATATAAGACCACAAGACATAGGAGCAGAATTAGGCCATTCGGCCCATCGAGTCTGCTCTGCCATTCGATCATGGCTGATATTTTGTCCTCCCCATTCTCCTGTCATCTTCCCATATGATCAGTAAGTTCGCAGATGACACGAAAATTGGTGGTGTGGTAAATAACGAGGAGGAAATCCTTAGATTGGAGAATGATATCGACAGGCTGGTCAAATGGGCAGAACAGTGGCAAACGGAATTTAACCATGAAAAGTGTGGGGTGATGCATTTTGGGAGGACTAAAAGCAAAGGAACATACAATGAATGGTAGGAGGCCAAGATGTACAGAGGGCTAGAGGGTCCTTATGGTGCGTGTTCACAGGCCCCTGAGGGCAGCAGGACAGGTAGATGAGGTGGTTACGAAGGCCAATACTTATCTTTAATAGCCAAGGCACAGAATATGAGAGCAGGGAGGTTATGTTGGAGCTTTTAAAACCCTCGTTAGGCCCCAGTGGAGTACTGTGTGCGGTTCTGGTCACCACACTATAGACAGGAAGTGATTGCACTGGAGAGGGTGCAGAGGAGATTCACCAGGATGTTGCCTGGGCTGGAGCGTTTCATTTATTGTGAGACTGGATAGGCTGGGGTTGTTTTCCTGAGAGCAGAGAAGGCTGAGGGGGACCTGATTGAGGTGTATACGATTGTGAAGGACAGGGTGGAAAAGAAGGTATTTTTCCCCTTAATGGAGGGGTCAGTGACCAGGGGGCAGAGATTTAAGGCAAGAGGCAGGAGATTCCGAGGAGATTTGAGGAAAAACCTTTTCACCCAGAGGATGGTGGGAGTCTGGAACTCGCAGCCTGAGAGGGTGGTGGAGACGGGAACCCTCACAACATTAAGAAGTATTTAGATGAGCAGTTGAAATGCCGCTGCGTAAAAGGCCAAATGCTGGAAAACGGTGCTGGCTAGGTGTTTAATCTAGGTGGGCCGAAGGGCCTCCTTCTGAGCTGTGAAACTCCATGACTATGACGGAGTAGATCGGGAGAAACTGTTCCCACTCATAAAAAGATCAAGAACTAGAGGACTCCGATTTAAAGTGTTTTCCAAATATAATGTGGAAAAAATGTGATTCGGGTCTGAAATGCACCTTGGACGTGAAGTTCAGGCAGGTTCAATCGAGGTATTCAAGAAGCTGATTATTTGAATAGAAACAATGTGCAGGGGTACAGGGAAAAGGCAGGGGACTGGCACTGAGTCACGATACTCGTTTGGAGATGCTTCACCTACTGGTGCAGACATGGTTAGCACTGTTGCTTCACAGCACCAGGGTCCCAGGTTCGATTCCTGGCTTAGGTCACTGCCTGTGCGGAGTCTGCATGTTCTCCCCGTGTGTGCGTGGGTTTCCTCCGGGTGCTCCGGTTTCCTCCCACAGTACAAAGGCGTGCAGGTTAGGTGGATTGGCCGTGCTAAATTCCTCTTAGTGTCCAAAAAGGTTAGGAGAGGTTATTGGGTTACGGGGATAGGGTGGAAATGAGGGATTAAGTGTGTTGGTGCAGACTCGATGGGCCGAATGGCCTCCTTCTGCACTGTATGTTCTATGTTCCTCCCACAAGTCCCGAAAGACGTGCTGTCAGGTGAATTGGACATTCTGAATTCTCCCTCTGTGTACCCGAACAGGCGCCGGAATGTGGCGACTAGGGGCTTTTCACAGTAACTTCATTGCAGTGTTAATGTAAACCTACTTGTGACACTAATAAAGATTATAATTAAATGGCCTCCTTGTTTGCTATAACAATTCTGTCAATCTGTGATAAATTTGATGTATTGAACAGTCAGTTTCTACAGTTATCAGTGAGAATTAGATGTTTTTCTATTGACCAAAGGGACAGAGGAATATGGTGAGAGAGTGAAAAGGAAGAGTTGATCTAATAATAATAATAATCTGTGAAAAGGGGACGCGATCAGTTGGACCAAACGGCCATTTCCCTTTTAAAAATGAATTTGCGGGATGTGGGTGTCGCTGGTCAGGCCCAGCATTTATTGCCCACCCCTTGTTGCCCTTCAGAAGGTGGGGGTGAGCTGCCGTCTTAAACCGCTGCAGTCCCTGTGGTGTAGGTACACCCACTGTGCTGTTAGGGAGGGAGTTCCAGGATGTTGCCCCAGCGACAGTGAAGGAACGGCGATATATTTGCAAGTCAGGGTGGTGAGTGACTTGGAGGGGAACCTCCAGGTGGTGCGGTTCCCAGGTATCTGCTGCTCTTGTCTTTCTGGATAGTCGTGGTCGTTGGAAAGTGCTGCCTAAGGAACCTTGGTGAGTTACTGCAGTGCATCTTGCTGCTAACAATCCTGGTTTTGATAATCAGATAATACAAACCATTAACAGATGGTATTGAAATTGTGACACTATATATAATTCATTCAAATAAAGTCTGACTCTAGATTCTATTCTGGGTACAAACATCACTGTCGGACATGGGTTGTTCAATGCCAGCACTCCCATCGCTGAAACATCAGGCTGTATGTGCAGCTCCCACTTTAGGAACCTCAGCATATTATCCAGGCTAACTTTCCAGTGCAATACTGACCGGGCTGTCTTTTTCAGATGAGATAGTCCTGTGCTGTCAGGTGGATGTAAACGATCCTGCTACACTATTTGAAGAAGAGCAAGGAGGTTATTCCTGGTGTCTGCCAATATTCAATTTACAACCAAAACCACTAAACAGATTGTCTGGCCATTATCACATTGCTGTCTATCAGGAGCAATGACACACACCTACTGCACAAACAGTCAACTCTAGTATGCACACCCCCTCTCACACACATAGACAGACACAGAACGAGAGAGAGAGGAAATCATTTAAATTCCTCAACTTTAGGGGGAGAATCAGGAGCTGCTGACACAGAATCCAAGGAGGAAAAAGTCTTGGGGGTTCTTGTAATCTGGCATATCAAAAAAAGGCACGAGTGGCACTTGCGAGAAAATGAAAACAGTCGAGTAACTGGGAGAGAAGTAGAGGGAAAAAGGTGGAAGAATAGGCACACCCGAGGAGATATACACTGAATCATGGCAACTTTTCTTTTGATATTGTAAAAAAACCAATACTTTTAGCCCCAGTGACATGTGTCCTCTGTAGCCCAATTAACTATCTACTTACTACTTAAACAGTGCTCAACTAGCATAGTCGGGAGTGAGGTGGATGAGGCAATTCTACAATTCTTGCTGCGCCATAAACCTTTTGACCCAGCTTTGTCTGTGCCAGCCCAGGCTGCCTCTGAGGCACTTTCAATCTTGAAGCCCTGTCTTTATAGTTACAGATAGAGGAAACATTGATGTTTAGTTTCTCACAGTTATCGGATGGAAGACATTGATCAGATTATACAAATCTAAGAATAATCACAGTCACGTCATTTCCAATTTCCTCAATGTCTCAGTTGTAGTGTTACGTAATGGTAATATTCACAGATTTACTTCAAAAAACTCTAACATAATTGTAAGTTGTACATAGTGTTGATTTGACATGGATTGATTGAAAGATTAAAATTTGAGTAGTTAAGACTCATCCTGCATTACCACTACTTCTCTTAAAAACTCTTCCTGAGCTCAGCTTTCTGGTGCTTCTGAGATGTGAACAGAATTTTCCAGCACCCTCTGGCGATTTTGTACATCCAGATTGTGTTGAGAATATCCAGAGCAACACTGGAAATGATCCAAGCACACTGTGGCCCGAGGCCCAGGCGGTGGAAGGCTGCTGTGCCAAAGGTGGAAGCCATTTGCCGATAGTAGGATGGAATCACAGCAATGCGCACCAAGAAGAAGCTCACAGACATGGCGACACCATTCACCACCACCAACTTGGTGCTTCTGGGAAACTGCAGAACCTCAAAGAACCACCTAAACTTAAACAAAGAGTGCATTATCGTTCAGTGATACATACCTCCCACCGGCAGGGGGACTGCTAGACATACACCTCCCAGCTCCCAAAAGCGCAGATACCCTTCTGAAGCCTGTGTGAGTGAGTGCCTCTGTGACCAGAATGCACTATTTAACCTGTCAACGGGTCATGTCCCTTCAATTCCTGTTACCAATCTAGATACATAGGGGCTGGTTTAGCACAGTGGGCTAAATAGCTGGCTTGTAATGCAGGACAAGGCCAGCAGCGCGGGTTCAATTCCCGTACCAGCCTCCCCGAACAGGCGCCGGAATGTGGCGACTATGGGCTTTTCACAGTAACTTCATTGAAGCCGACTTGTGACAATAAGCGATTATTATTATTAACCATTGAACTTCCTACAACAGATTCTCTTCCGCCCTGACACAGTTACGAGTTTCTGCCCTAGTCCAAGGATCTGTTATCTCATTGGCATGTTGCCCCTTTGCAACATCATTCAATAACACCTCAGGATCCCCATGTACACGGAAGACAGACAGCTGTACCACACCCCTCTTAACCCCTCTACCAGCTCTGTCTTCTCAGATTCCTTGTCCAATATCAAATCCTGCAATGAGCTTGAATTTCCTCCAGTTAAACATTGGGAAGACTGAAATCATTGTCTTTTGCCCCCACTGCAAACTGTTCCATAGTCACAAATTCCATCTCTTTCCTGGCCACTATCTGAGGCCTAATATAAAAACCAGGAACAACAGTAGGCCAACGGAGCTTGCTCCACTATTCAATAAGATCATGCTGGTCTTCAACATCAACTCCACTTTCCCACACGATCTCCATGTTCCGATTTCTTTAGTGTCAAAATCAATCCATCTCAGTCTGGAATGTACTCAATGATCGAGTATCTACTCCAACCTTCTGGGATAGAGAACTCCAAAGATTCACAAAACCCAAGTGAAAAACTCA
Source organism: Scyliorhinus torazame (assembly GCF_047496885.1). NCBI lineage: Eukaryota > Metazoa > Chordata > Chondrichthyes > Carcharhiniformes > Scyliorhinidae > Scyliorhinus > Scyliorhinus torazame. The sequence continues at coordinate 484,640 of NC_092733.1, read as the reverse complement.
GAGTGAAGACATTTCTCCTTATTTCAATTCTAAATGGTGATCTGTTATCTGGAAAATTTGGTCCATAGGTCCAGACGGAAAACAGCCTCTCAGCATCTACCTTTCAATGAGATCACATCTCATTGTCTGAACCACCGTTCACAAATTTGGTATCTTACTTAACCGTGAGCTGAGCTTCTAACTACATATCCACTGCCTACCTCCACCTCTGTGACATGACCACCTTCACTCCACTTTATTAGGTAGGAATTTAAGTTGTGAGGAGGATGCAATGATGCTTCAAAGGGACTTGGAAGGGTAAGTGAATAAGCAAGAACACAGCAGACAAAATATGTGAATGCAAATGTTAGGGTCTGATGTGGGATCATCATAAAATTGGGAGCTCTTTACCAGGATTTGAAAATAAACTTCCTTGTTGGGCTGGGGATTATTGAATTTAAAGACAGTGAGTGTGTGAGGAACTGGTGCTTTTTTTCAGGTGTTGCAATTTAAATAAGGAGTAACTTGGGAAATGACTCTTTACGTTGCAAAGAATTCCCTGGGTGGGGAAGACGGCCCTCTGGCTGGCTTACGATGGGTGGCTACAGCAAACCTTCTGGGTTTGGCGGTCAAGCTGCAATTGTCTTTGTCAGAAGGGATGAGGGAGATGGAGATAATACAAGCAATAGCTCAGCATTTTAATTTGCTGGAAATACAGTTCGAATCGTTAGAATTAGCTGGAATTCAATTAGAAATGAAACAATTAGAAATGCTGGAACAGATAAACAGAAAGAAATTGAACTGGAGAGTGGCTATAGCAGAAGAAAAGAAAAAAGAGGGCTTTTCAAAAGAAGTTGGAAATGAGGAAACTTAATGTGAAAAGGGAAAGACTGGCAAGAGAAGAAAGGGAGTTGGAAAGGAAAAGAGAGCATCAACTTCAAATGTTGGAGTTAAAGGCAGCTGAGGGAAATCTAGACGAAGGATTAACACTTCTTCGTCAAATGTTTAGAGGGGATATGTTTAAATATAGCACTGCCGAGGTTTAATACAGGTAGGGAATATATAGTGAATGGTAGAACCCTCAAGAGTATTGAAAGTCAAAGAGATCTAGGTGTACAGGTCCACAGGTCACTGAAAGGGGCAACACAGGTGGAGAAGGTAGTCAAGAAGGCATACGGCATGCTTGCCTTCATTGGCCGGGGCATTGAGTATAAGAATTGGCAAGTCATGTTGCAGCTGTATAGAACCTTAGTTAGGCCACACTTGGAGTATAGTGTTCAATTCTGGTCGCCACACTACCAGAAGGATGTGGAGGCTTTAGAGAGGGTGCAGAAGAGATTTACCAGGATGTTGCCTGGTATGGAGGGCATTAGCTATGATGAGCGGTTGAATAAACTCGGTTTGTTCTCACTGGAACGAAGGAGGTTGAGGGGCGACCTGATAGAGGTCTACAAAATTATGAGGGGCATAGACAGAGTGGATAGTCAGAGGCTTTTCCCCAGGGTAGAGGGGTCAATTACTAGGGGGCATAGGTTTAAGGTGAGAGGGGCAAGGTTTAGAGGAGGTGTACGAGGCAAGTTTTTTTTACACAGAGGGTAGTGGGTGCCTGGAACTCGCTACCGGAGGAGGTGGTGGAAGCAGGGACGATAGTGACATTGAAGGGGCATCTTGACAAATACATGAATAGGATGGGAATAGAGGGATACGGACCCAGGAAGTGTAGAAGATTTTAGTTCAGATGGGCAGCATGGTCGGCACGGGCTTGGAGGGCCGAAGGGCCTGTTCCTGTGCTGTACATTTCTTTGTTCTTTGTTTGATGAGAAAGATGTGGAAGTTTCTTTTATCTCATTTGAGAAAGTGGTTAAACAATTGAATTGGCCAAAGACCATGTTGGTGTGGGTTCAAACAAAGTTAGTATAGGTAGAGCTAGTGAAGTGTTTGCGTCAGTGTCAGTGGAGATATCTAGCGATTATGATGAGGTGGGAAAAGCCATTTTAAGTGCATGTATCAGTGGCAGAAGCGGACAGAGGGAAGTTTAGAAATCCAAGGAGAGAACCAGGTCAGACGGATGTAGAATTTGAAAGAATCAAACAAAATAATTTTGAGGGGTGGATAAGAGCATTAAAAATAGACCATAAACGTATGGAGCTCTTAGAGAAACGGTTATTTTGCATCAATTTAAAGATTAACATCCTGCAGCAGCGAGAACTCATGTGGAAGAGCAAAGGGTTAAATCTGCTAAACAGGCAGCAGAAATGACAGATGATTTTGAATTTGTTCATAAATCAAGGTTCAATTTTCTATTTAAAACATTTTTTAAAGAAACTTTACATTTCAATTTTTTTTAGAGCACCTTATTAAGGGGCAATTTAGCATGGCCAATCCACCTACTCTGCACATCTTTGGGCTGTGGGGGTGAGACCCACGTAAGCACGGGGAGAATGTGCAAACTCCACACGGACAGTGACCCAGGGCCAAAACCGGGCCCTCGGCGCCGTGAGGCCGCAGTGCTAACCACTGTGCCACCCTTTCATCATCAATTTCAATCTGTGAAGGATAGAAACTGGGGAAATGAGAAATTCACACGTGGTCAAGGCAAAGGAGGTTTAGTTGGTGATGTTAAGGAGAATGTGCCTCAGAGTAAAAAGGAAATTTATGATAGTGGGAGAGATCAGAAAACCTGAATGTTTTCATTGTAATAAAGTTGGACACATGGGGCGCGATTCTCCACTCCCGCGCCGGTTGGGAGAATCGCCTGGGCCGCCAAAATTTCCGGGGACGCCGGTCCGACGCCCTCCCGCGATTCTCCCAAGTGACAGGAACGGCCCGGTCGAGTTCCGCGGGCCGCAGGCCGGAGAATCGCCGGAGACACCCAAAATGGCGATTCTCCGGCACCCCCGCGATTCTGAGGCCCGGATGGGCCGAGCGGCCAGGCCAAAACGGCGGGTTCCCCCCCGGCGCCGTCCACACCTGGTCGCTGCAGTCGTGGGCGGTGCGTGAACGCTGGGGGGGGCGGCCTGTGGGGGGGGGGATCCTGCACCGGGCTTCACCTGGAATGTGGGGTGGCCCGCGATCGGTGCCCACCGATCGTCGGGCCGTCCTCTCTGAAGGAAGACCTCCTTCCTTCCGCAGCCCCGCAAGATCCGTCCCCCATCTTCTTGCGGGGCGGACATAGAGAGGACGGCAACCACGCATGCGCGGATGATGCCCGTTATGCGGCGCCGGCCGCGTCATCTATGTGGCGCCGCCTTTACGCGGGCGACAAGGCCTGGCGCGGGTAGATGACGCGGCCCCGATCCTGGCCCATTGTCAGGGCCTGAATCGGTCGGGACCGAGGCCGTTCCGCGCCGTCGTGAACCTCGACGGCGTTCACGATGGCGCAGCCACTTCGGCGTGGGGGTGGAGAATCCCTCCCAACAAGTCAGAGTGTTGGTGAAGAAAAGTACTGGGAAGACAGGCTGATTAAAAGAGGATAAGCCAGTGCGGTTTATTAAAGTGTGAGGGAAGACCCAGTGTCCAAGTGGAAGAATGAAACAGAGTGTACGGCCTGATCACAGGTTGGTGGATAAGAAGGTGTCAGATCTGTTTAAAGATTTTATTTGGGAGGGTAAGGTTTACTCGTTTGCATGAGTTAGAAGTAAAGAGATTAAGATACACAAGAAAGTCAATCTTTAATGGTGATAGATAAGGAGATATGTAGTTTGGAAGGAGTATTGTCAGAAAAGGTGTTAATATGTGGGAGTAGTGTGCCACGGTGTAAGGTTAGAGAGTCCGGTGAAAAGTGGTGAAGTGTGCCAGGTGTAATAGAGACGTTACCTTTATCATGGCTACAATTTATCCTGGGTAATGGTATAGCCGGATCACAGGTGGGAGTGCAGCCTACTCTGGTTGAAAAGCCAGTGGAAAGTCAAGACAACTGAGGTGTTGCAAGAAGCATATCCTGGGGTGTTTCCTGATTGTGTGCTAACAAGATCCTAAGACCACAGGAGAACTCAAGGAATAAAGATAGGGAGGCTGAGCTTCAGTTATCAGAAACAATGTTTGACCAGTTGGTGATAAAGAACAGGTGGTGGATGAAACGGATATTTTTGGTTCAAGGAAGTTGGTAGAATTCAACAGATTCAGAGATAAAGCAATAGTCTCGCTCGGGAAATTACCTTCTCAGGAACCCCAGGAGCAGCCGAGAATCGCGGGAGCAGAGTCTGGGAATCGCAGGAGCAGAGTCTGGGAATCGCGGGAGCAGCCAGGAATCATGGGAGCAGTGTCTGGGAATCGCGGGAGCAGAGTCTGGGAATCGCAGGAGCAGTGTCTGGGAATCGCGGGAGCAGCCGGGAATCACAGGAGCCGCGGCCGAGAATCACGGGATCAGCCGGGAATCGCGGAAGCAGCCGGGAATTGCGGGAGCAGCATCCGGGAATTGCATGAGCAGCATCCGGGAATCACGGGACCAGCCGGGAATAGCGGGAGCAGTGTTTGGGAATGCGGGAGCGGTGTCCGGTAATCGCGGGAGCAGCCGGGAATGCCTGGAGCAGCCAGAATCACGGGAGCAGTGTCGGGGAATCGCAAGAGCAGAGTCAGAGAATTGTGGGAGAAACCGGGAATGGCGGGAGCAGTGTCCGGGAATGGCGGGAGCAGTGTCCGGGAATGGCGGGAGCAGCTGGGAATGGTGGGAGCAGTGCCCGGGAATGGCGGGAGCAGTGACCGGGAATGCCGGGAGCAGCCGGGAATGGTGGGAGCAGTGTTTGGGAATGGCGGGAGCAGCCGGGAATTGCGGGAGCAGTGTTTGGGAATGGCGGGAGCAGCCGGGAATTGCGGGAGCAGTGTCCGGGAATGGCAGGATCAGCCGGGAATGCCGGGAGCAGCCGGGAACGGCAGGAGCAGCCGGGAATCGCGGAAGCAGCCAGGAATGGCGGGAGCAGCCGGGAATTGCGGGCGCAGCCGGGAATGGTTGGAGCAGCCGAGAATCACGGGAGCAGTGTCCTCCGGGAATCGCAAAAGCAGTGTCAGAGAATTGTGGGAGTAGCCGGGAATGGTTGGAGCAGCCAGGAACCGCGGAAGCAGTGACCGGGAATGGCGGGAGCTGCCGGGTAAGCCGGGAGCAGTGTCCGGGAATGGCGCTAGCAGTGTCCGGGAATGGTGGGAGCAGCCGGGAATGGCAGGAGCAGCCGGGAATGCCGGGAGCATCCGGGAATGGCGGGAGCAGCCGGGAATGGCGCTAGCAGTGTCCGGGAATGGCGGGAGCAGTTGTGAATGGCGGGAGCAGACGGGAATGGCAGGAGCAGCCGGGAGCAGTGTCCGGGAATGGCGGGACCAGCCGGGAATGGCAGGAGCATCCGGGAATGCCGGAACCAGCCAGGAATGGCGCTAGCAGTGTCCGGGAATGGCGGGAGCAGTCGTGAATGGCGGGTGCAGCTGGGAATGGCGGGAGCAGCCGGGAATGGCGCTAGCAGTGTCCGGGAATGGCAGGAGCAGCCGGGAATGGCGGGAGCAGCCGGGAATGGTGGGAGCAGCCGGGAATGGCAGGAGCAGCCGGGAATGGCGGGAGCAGCCGGGAATGGCGGGAGCAGCCGGGAATGGCAGGAGCAGCCGGGAATGGCGGGAGCAGCCGGGAATGGCAGGAGCAGCCGGGAATGGCGCTAGCAGTGTCCGGGAATGGCAGGAGCAGCCGGGAATGCCGGGAGCAGCCGGGAACAGCCGGGGTGTCCGGTTATGTTTAAACTGAGCGTCAGGTAAACCTGCTGTAGACGTCAGACTTTGAACAGCGAGAGCGGCTCCTGATTGGTTCTCTATAAATCAGGTGACTCGTGTCCTTAACCCTTTCATTCCTGGCTCACCGAAGTAGATTCCGAGCTACATTTTGTAAGGTAAAGAGTTTTGGGGATTTATTTCTTCTCACACTTACTTGAGGGTAGCAGGCTAGATTTAATATTGAATACCAACCTGTAGTAATCAGGAGACACATTAATTTTTGGGGGCCTATTCGTGAAAGCAGCAGCAGTAAATTTTTATTAAGGGTCTAACTGGTATTTAGTTTTTAATCTAACAACCAAAAGATGTCAATTAGCAGGGTTGTGTGCTACTCCTGCACGATGTGGGGCATCATGGACACTTACAAGTGTTCTCATCCGTGGAAAGAGCAGAGCTCACCAAATGCATGGATCGGTCAGAGCAACAGCTGGAAGCTCTGAGGAGCACACAATTAGCTGAAATTGTTACAGATAATTGTTTGAGATATGGTCACATCCAAGGTACAGGAAGGTAGATGGGTGACCGCCCGTCGGGGTAGGCAGGGAGTGCAGGGGCCCCTATGGCTGTCCTCCTGTCTAACAAGTATGCCGTTTTGTATACTGATGAGGGGGAAGGTCCATCACGTGACAGCAGCAGCAGTGGCCAGAGCGAAGACACCACGCCTAGCCCAGCTGCACAGACTGGGGGGACGGGGACGCGGGGGTACAAAGCATAGCAAAGCAATAGCAGTGGGGAATTCAATAGTCAGGGGCACAGACAGGCACTTCTGTGGCTGCGAAAGGTACCCCAGGATGGTAGTTTTCCTCCCTGGTGCCAGGGTCCTGATGTCTCTGAATGGGTACAAAGCATCCTAAAACGGGAGGGAAATCAGAGAGGTCATTGTCCATGTTGGCATGAATGACATCGGTACAAAGCGTGTCCAAGAAGGTTTTTTTGAACAATATGTGGATAGTCCGACTAGAGAGGGGGCCATACTGGACCTAGTACTAGGGACTGAGCCAGGCCAGGTCATCAAAGTTTCAGTGGGGGAACATGATAGAATTTACAGTGCAGGAGGCGGCCCTACTGCCCATCGAGTCTGCACCTGCCCTTGAAAAGGGCACCCTACCCAAACCCACACCTCCACCCCATAACCCAGTAACCCCAGCTAACCTTTTTTGGACACTAAGGGCAATTTATCGCGGCCAATCCACCTAACCTGCACATCTTTGGACTGTGGGAGGAAACCGGAGCACCCGGAGGAAACCCACGCTGACACGGGGAGAATGTGCAGACTCCGCACAGACAGTGACCCAAGCCGGGAATCGAACCTGGGACCCTGGAGCTGTGAAGCAACTGTGCTAACCACTGTACTACCCCAACATGTGGCGAACAGTGACCATAATTCCGTAAGCTTTCGGATACTCATGGAAAAGGACGAGTGTTGTCCTGGGGTTAAGGTGCTAAATTGGGGGAAGGCTAACTACAACCAGATTAGGCCGGATTTGGAGGTTGTTGATTGGGAAAGAGGCTGTTTGGGGGTAAATCCACATTGGGCATGTGGGAGTCTTTTAAGGAGCAGTAGGTGGGAGTGCAGGACAGGTATGTTCCAGTAAAAAGGAAGGACAGGAAAGGCAGGACTCAGGAACCGTGGATGACTAGGGAAATTGCGAGTCCAGTCAAAAAGAAATAGGATGCATACATGAGGTCTAGGCAACTAAAAACTGATGAAGCACTTGAACAATACACTCCGGTCAGTCTTACGTCTGTGGTGAGCAAAATACTGGAAAGGAATCTGAGAGATAGGATTTATGATTATTTAGAAAAACATAGTTTGATTAAAGGTCGTCAGCATGGCTTTGTGAGGGGCAGGTCCTGCCTCACAAGCCACATTGAATTCTTTGAGGATGTGACGAGACACATTGATGAAGGTCGGGCAGTGGATGTGGTGTATATGGATTTCAGTAAGGCATTTGATAAGGTTCCCTATGGTCGGCTCATTCAGAAAGTTAGGGGGCATGGGATACAAGGAAATTTGGCTGTCTGGCAGGCCGAAAGAAGACAGCGAGTGGTAGTGGATGGAGCGAAAGCAACAGGGTAGTTGTTATGGGGGACTTTAACTTTCCAAATATTGACTGGAAACACTATAGTTCGAGTACTTTAGATGGGTCCGTTTTTATCCAATGTGTGCAGGAGGGTTTCCTGACACAGTATGTAGATAGGCCAACGAGAGGCGAGGCCGTATTGGATTTGGTACTGGGTAATGAACCAAGACAGGTGTTAGATTTGGAGGTAGGCGAGCACTTTGATGATAGTGGCCACAATTCGATTACGTCTACTTTAGTGATGGAAAGGGATAGGTATATACCGCAGGGCAAGTGTTATATCTGGGGGAAAGGAAATTATGATGCGATGAGGCAAGACTTAGGATGCATCGGATGGAGAGGAAAACTGCAGGGGATGGGCACAATGGAAATGTGGCGCTTGTTCAAGGAACAGCTACTGCGCGTCCTTGATAAATATGTACCTGTCAGGCAGGGGGGAAGTGGTCGAGCGAGGGAACCGTGGTTTACTGAAGCAATCGAAACACTTGTCAAGAGGAAGAAGGAGGCTTATGTAAAGATGAGACATGAAGGTTCAGTTAGGGCGCTCAAGAGTTACAAGTTAGCAAGGAAGGGCCTAAAGAGAGAGCTAAGAAGAGCCAGGAGGGGATATGAGAAGTCTTTGGCAGGTAGGATGAAGGATAACCCTAAAGCTTTCTATAAATATGTCAGGAATAAACGAATGACTAGGGTAAGAGTCGGGCCAGTCAAGGACAGTAGTGGGAAGTTGTGCTTGGAGTCCGAGAAGATGGGAGAGATGCTAAATGAATATTTATCGTCAGTATTCACACAGGAAAAAGACAATGCTGTCGAGGAGAATACTGAGATTCAGGCTACTAGACGAGAAGGGCTTGAGGTTCATAAGGAGGAGGTGTTAGCAATTCTGGAAAGTGTGAAAATAGATAAGTTCCCTGGGCCGGATGGGATTTATCCTAGGATTCTCTGGGAAGCTAGGGAGGAGATTGCTGAGCCTTTGGCTTTGATCTTTAAGTCATCTTTGTCTACAGGAATAGTGCCAGAAGACTGGAGGATAGCAAATGTTGTCCCCTTGTTCAAGAAGAGGAGTAGAGACAACCCAGGTAACTATAGACCAGTGAACCTTACTTCTGTTGTGGGCAAAATCTTGGAAAGGTTTATAAGAGATAGGGTGTATAATCATCTGGAAAGGAATAATTTGATTAGAGATAGTCAACACGGTTTTGTGAAGGGTAGGTCGCGCCTCACAAACCTTATTGAGTTCTTTGAGAAGGTGACCAAACAGGTGGATGAGGGTAAAGCAGTTGATGTGGTGTATATGGATTTCAGTAAAGCGTTTGATAAGGCTCCCACGGTAGGCTACTGCAGAAAATACGGAGGCATGAGATTCAGGGAGATTTAGCAGCCTGGATAAGAAATTGGCAAGCTGGAAGAAGACAAAGGGTGGTGGTTGATGGGAAATGTTCAGACTGGAGTCCAGTTACTAGTGGTGTACCACAAGGATCTGTTTTGGGGCCACTGCAGTTTGTAATTTTCATAAATGACCTGGAGGAGGGCGTAGAAGGATGGGTGAGTAAATTTGCAGATGACACTAAAGTCGGTGGAGTTGTGGACAGTGCGAAAGGATATTACAAGTTACAGAGGGACATAGATAAGCTGCAGCGCTGGACTGAGAGGTGGCAAATGGAGTTTAATGCAGAAAAGTGTGAGGTGATTCATTTGGAAGGAATAACAGGAAGACAGAGGACTGGGCTAATGGTAAGATTCTTGGCAGTGTGGATGAGCAGAGAGATCTCGGTGTCCATGTACATAGATCCCTGAAAGTTGCCACCCAGGTTGAGAGGGTTGTTAAGAAGGCGTACGGTGTGTTAGCTTTTATTGGTAGAGGGATTGAGTTTCAGAGCCATGAAGTCATGTTGCAGCTGTACAAAACTCTGGTGCGGCCGCATTTGGAGTATTGTGTGCAATTCTGGTCGCCGCATTATAGGAAGGATGTGGAAGCATTGGAAAGGGTGCAGAGGAGATTTACCAGAATGTTGCCTGGTATGGAGGGAAGATCTTATGAGGAAAGGCTGAGGGACTTGAGGCTGTTTTCGTTAGAGAGAAGAAGGTTAAGAGGTGACTTAACAGAGGCATACAAGATGATCAGAGGGTTGGATAGGGTGGACAGTGAGAGCCTTTTTCCTCAGATGGTGATGTCTAGCACGAGGGGACATAGCTTTAAATTGAGGGGAGATAGATATAAGACAGATGTCAGAGGTAGGTTCTTTACTCAGAGAGTAGTAAGGGCGTGGAATGCCCTGCCTGTAACAATAGTGGACTTGCCAACACTAAGGGCATTCAAATGGTCATTGGATAGACATATGGACGATAAGGGAATAGTGTAGATGGGCTTTAGAGTGGTTTCACAGGTCGGCGCAACATCGAGGGCCGAAGGGCCTGTACTGCGCTGTAATGTTCTATGTTCTATGAAAGTATTCCGCCTGGAGGCCGGTGACCAGTGGTGTCCCGCAGGGATCTGTTCTGGGACCTCTGCACTTTGTGTTTTTTATAAATGACTTGGATGAGGAAGGGAAGGGTGGGTTAGTAAGTTTGCCGATAACACGAAGGTTGGTGGAGTTGTAGATAGTGTTGAGGGCTGTCGCAGGTTACAACAGGACATTGACAGGATGCAGAGCTGGGCTGAGAAGTGGCAGATGGAGTTCAACCTTGATAAATGTGAAGTGATTCATTTTGGAAGGTCAAATTTGAATGCTGAATATAGGGTTAAAGGCAGATTCTTGGAGGTTTGGAGGAACAGAGGGATCTTGGGGTCCACGTACATCTATCCCTCAAAGTTGCCACACAGGTTGATAGTGTTGTTAAGAAGGCAGATGGTATGTTGGCTTTCATTAACAGGGGGATTGAGTTTAAGAGTCGCAAGGTTTTGCTGCAGCTTTATAAAAACCTGGTTAGACCACACTTGGTCCAGTTCTGGTTGTCTCATTATAGGAAGGAAGGATGTGGATGTTTTGGAGAGGGTACGGAGGAGATGTACCAGGATGCTGCCTGGACTGGAAGGCATGTCTTATGAAGAAAGGTTGAGGGAGCTAGGGCTTTTCTCACTGGAGCGAAGAAGGCAGAGAGGTGACTTGATAGAGGTGTACAAGGTGATGAGAGGCATGGATAGAGTGGATAGCCAGAGACTTTTCCCCAGGGTGGAAATGGCCGTCATGAGGGGACAGAATTTTAAGCTGATTGGAGGAAGGTATAGGGAGATGTCAGAGGTTCTTTACACAGAGAGTGGTGGGTGTGTGGAATGCACGGCCTGCAGAGGTGGTGGAGTCAGAGTCATTGGGGACATTTAAGCGACTCTTGGACAGGCACATGCACAGCAGTAAATTGAAGGGGTGTAGGTTAGGTTGATCTTAGATTAGGATAAATGGTCGGCACAACAATGTGGGCCGAAGGGCCTGTGCTGTGCTGTTCTATGTTCTAATACAAGAAAAGTAGAAAAGAGCTGAAGCAGGGAGTTAGGAGGGCAAAAAGGGGTCATGAAAAGTCCTTGGCCTGCAGGATTAAGGAGATTCCAAAGGCATTTTATACGTATAGTAGGAACAAGAGGGTAGCTAGAGAAAGAGTTGGTCCACTCAAGGGCAAAGGAGGCAAAATATGCATAGAACCAAAGGAAGAAGGTGAGATCCTGAATGAATATTTTGCATCGGTATTCACAAAGGAGAGGGACACGTTGATTGGTGCTGTCTCAGAGGGACGTGTAAATACTCTAGAACAGTTCGACATTACGAGGGAGGAAGTGTTAGAAGGCAGAGAGTGGGGATAAAGGGGTCTTTTTCAGGATGGCACCCAGGACTTGTGGTGTGCCTCAGAGGTCGGTGCTGGGACCACAACTTTTCACAATATCTGGACGAAGGAACTGAAGGCACTGTTGCTAAGTTTGCAGATGATACGAAGATCTGGAGATGGGCAGGTAGTATTGAGGAAGCAGGCGGGCTCAGACAGGCCAGGAGAGCGGGCAATGAAGTGGCAGATGGAATACAATGTGGAAAAGTGTGAGGTTATGCACTTTGGAAAGAAAAATGGAGGCATAGAATATTTTTTAAATGGGGAGGTGCTTAGGAAATCAGAAGCACAAAGGGACTTGGGATTCCTTGTTAACGATTCTCTTAAGGTTAACCTGCAGGTTCAGTCGGCAGTTAAGAAGGAAAATGCAATGTTCGCATTCATGTCGAGAGGGCTAGAATACAAGACCAGGGATGTACTTCTGAGGCTGTATAAGGCTCTGGGCTGACCCCATTTGGAGTATTGTGAGCAGTTTTGGACTCTGTATCTAAGGAAGGATGTGCTGGCCTTGGAAAGGGTCCAGAGGAGGTTCACAAGAATAATCCCTGAAACGAAGAGCTTGTCGTATGAGGAACGGTTGAGGACTCTGGGTCAGAACCCGTTGGAGTTTAGAAGGCTGAGGGGGGATCTTATTGAAACTTACAGGATACTGCAAGGCCTGGATAGAGTGGACATGGAGAGGATGTTTCCACTTGTTGGAAAAACTAGACCCAGAGGACACCATCTCAGACTAAAAGGACGATCCTTTAAAACAGAGATGGGGAGGAATTTCTTCAGCCAGAGGGTGGTGAATCTGTGGAACTCTTTGCCGCAGAAGGCTGTGGAGGCCAAATCACTGAGTGTCTTTAAGACAGAGATAGATAGGTTCTTGATTAATAAGGGGATCAGGGGTTATGGGGAGAAGGCAGGAGAATGGGGACGAGAAAATATCAGCCGTGATTGAAGGGCGGAGCAGACTCGATGGGTCGAATGGCCTAATTCTGCTCCCATGTTTTTCCCTCTTGTTGGTTCCTTCACCACCAGCCGCAGACCCAGTCAGGTGGATAAGTCCTTTAGTACTCAACAAATAAAGTGAATAGTGGTGCAAATAAGCCACTCTTGTGATGGCTATTTAAGTTCCCCACCAGAGTATATTCTACACCCTAGCCACTCTCAGTTCTTCCTCCAAGTACTGTTCAACATGGAGAGGACTGATTCAGCAGCTGAGGGAGGTACAGTAGTGGGCAAAGTTTCTTTACCCTGATGCCAAGAGGCTTTATGGGGTCTGGAGTCGATGTTGAGAACTCCCTGGGCAATCCCTCCAATTGTATGCCACCTGTGCCACTATCGTTGCTGGATCTGTACAGCTGGTGAGACAGATTTAAGGTAAAGGGCAGGAGGTTAGAGGGGATGTGAGGGGAAACATTTTTACTCGGAGGGTGGCTGGAATCTGGAACTCGCTGCCTGAAAGGGTGGTGGAGGTCATGCCCTCTGGCTCCGGCCCCGACCCGGGGTCATTCCCTCTGGCTCCGGACCCTACCCGGGGTCATGCCCTTTGGCTCTGGCCCCTACCCGGGTTCATTCCCTCTGGCTCCGGCCCCTACCCGGGTTCATTCCCCCTGGCTCCGGTCCCTACCCGGGGCTATGCCCTCCTGCTCCGGACCCTACCCGGGGTCATGCCCTCTGGCTCCAGCCCCCTCAGAACATTGAAGTATTGAGAAGTGCTCTTGCGATTCCAGGGCAGACCCGGCTATGGCCCAAGCTGGAAAATGGGATTAGAACAGTTAGGTGGCTGTTTTTGACTGGCGCAGACGTGACAGCACAAAGTTCTTCTCTGTGCAGTATGATAATAATAATCTTTATTATTGTCACAAGTAGGCTTACATTAACACTGCAATGAAGTTACTGTGAAATACCTGGAGGGGTATAGTGAGAGAGGGGGTGGAGCACAGGGTCTCTCTCTATGCGGACAATTTGCTGCTTTATATCACGGACCTGGTGGGGGGGATGACCAAAATCATGGAGGTATCAGGAGAATTTGGGAGATTTTCAGTCTATAAGTTAAACATGGGAAAAGGCGAGATGTTTGCACTGAGTGCTGAATTTGGTGCTTTTTGAGTGCTATAGTAAGAGTTTGGTGACCGAGGGAGTGCTGAATTTGGTGCTTTTTGAGTGCTATAGTAAGAGTTTGGTGACCGAGGGAGTGCTGAATTTGGTGCTTTTTGAGTGCTATAGTAAGAGTTTGGTGACCGAGGGAGTTAGGTGAGGAGGGAGTAAGGTGCTCCTTTCATTTTGTTTCCGACATTTCCGCAAAGAGTGCGAAGAGAGCCAGGAGTTTACAGAAAGTGTAGCTGACTGGTAGCAGAGTCGGAGGGCGGAGATCTAGTTAGTCCACAGGGCAGCTATATTCTGTCAGGTAAGAAGGGATGGAGGCTAGGCCAGTTGCATGCTCCTCCTGTAGGATGTGGGTGGTGAGGGATACCACCGGTGTCCCCGCTGACTATACCTGCGGGAAGTGCACCCAACTTCAGCTCCTCAAAGACCGTGTTAGGGAACTGGAGCTGAAGCTGGATGAACTTCGGATCATCCGGGGGGCAGAGGGGGTGATTGAGAAGAGTTACAAGGAGGTAACCACACCCAAGGTACAGGACAAGAATAGCTGGGTTACAGTCAGGGGGGAAAAAACAAACAGGCAGACAGTGCAGGGATCCCTCGTGGCCGTTCCCCTTCAAAACAAGTATACCGTTTTGGATGCTGTTGGGGGGGATGACCTACCGGGGGAAGGCCCTAGCGGCCAGGTCTCTGGCACTGAGTCTGGCTCTGGGGCTCAGAAGGGAAGGGGGGGGAATAGAAAAGCAATAGTTGTAGGAGATTCAATGGTTAGGGGAGTAGATAGGAGATTCTGTGGTCGTGAGCGAGACTCCCGGAAGGTATGTTGCCTCCCGGGTGCCAGGGCCAGGGATGTCTCGGATCGTGTCTTCAGGATCCTTAAGGGGGAGGGGGAGCAGCCAGAAGTCGTGGTGCACATTGGTACCAACGACATAGGTAGGAAAAGGGGTGTGGAGGTAATAAACAAGTTTAGGGAGTTAGGTTGGAAGTTAAAAGCCAGGACAGACAGAGTTGTCATCTCTGGTTTGTTGCCGGTGCCACGTGATAGCGAGGCTAGGAATAGGGAGAGAGTGCAGCTGAACACGTGGCTGCAGGAATGGTGTAGGAGGGAGGGCTTCAGGTATTTGGATAATTGGAGTGCATTCTGGGGAAGGTGGGACCTGTACAAGCAGGACGGGTTGCATCTGAACCAGAGGGGCACCAATATCCTGGGAGGGAGGTTTTCTAGTACTCTTCGGGAGGGTTTAAACTAATTTGGCAGGGGAATGGGAACCGGATTTGTAGTCCAGCAACTAAGGTAGCCGATATTCAGGACGCCAAAGCATGTAGTGAGGCAGTGGGGAAGGGAACACTGACAAAGGAGAGTACTTGCAGGCACGGAGATGGGTTGAAGTGTGTATACTTCAACGCAAGAAGCATCAGGAATAAGGTGGGTGAACTTAAGGCATGGATCGGTACTTGGGACTACGATGTGGTGGCCATCACGGAAACTTGGATAGAAGAGGGGCAGAAATGGTTGTTGGAGGTCCCTGGTTATAGATGTTTCAATAAGATTAGGGAGGGTGGTAAAAGAGGTGGGGGGTGGCATTATTAATTAGAGATAGTATAACAGCTGCAGAAAGGCAGTTCGAGGAGTATCACCCTATTGAGGTAGTATGGGTTGAAGTCAGAAATAGGAAAGGAGCAGTCACCTTGTTAGGAGTTTTCTATAGGCCCCCCAATAGTAGCAGAGATGTGGAGGAACAGATTGGGAAACAGATTTTGCAAAGGTGCAGAAGTCATAGGGTAGTAGTCATGGGCGACTTTAACTTCCCAAATATTGAGTGGAAACTCTTTAGATCAAATAGTTTGGATGGGGTGGTGTTTGTGCAGTGTGTCCAGGAAGCTTTTCTAACGCAGTATGTAGATTGTCCGACCAGAGGAGGGGCAATATTGGATTTAGTACTGGGTAATGAACCAGGGCAAGTGATAGATTTGTTAGTGGGGGAGCATTTTGGAGATAGTGACCACAATTCTGTGGCTTTCACTTTAGTAATGGAGAGGGATAGGTACGTGCAACAGGGCAAGGTTTACAATTGGGGGAAGGGTAAATACGATGTTGTCAGACAAGAATTGAAGTGCATAAGTTGGGAACATAGGCTGGCAGGGAGGGACACAAGTGAAATGTGGAACTTGTTCAAGGAACAGGTGCTACGTGTCCTTGATATGTATGTCCCTGTCAGGCAGGGAAGAGATGGTCGAGTGAGGGAACCATGGTTGTCATGAGAGGTTGAATATCTTGTTAAGAGGAAAAAGGTGACTTATGTAAGGCTGAGGAAACAAGGTTCAGACAGGGCATTGGAGGGATACAAGATAGCCAGAAGGGAACTGAAGAAAGGGATTAGGAGAGCCAAGAGAGGGCATGAACAATCTTTGGCGGGTAGGATCAAGGAAACCCCCAAGGCCTTTTACACATATGTGAGAAATATGAGAATGACTAGAGCGAGGGTAGGTCCGATCAAGGACAGTAGCGGGAGATTGTGTATTGAGTCTGAAGAGATAGGAGAGGTCTTGAACGAGTACTTTTCTTCTGTATTTACAAATGAGAGGGGCGATATTGTTGGAGAGGACAGTGTGAAACAGATTGGTAAGCTTGAGGAAATACTTGTTAGGAAGGAAGATGTGTTGGGCATTTTGAAAAACTTGAGGATAGACAAGTCCCCCGGGCCTGACGGCATATATCCAAGGATTCTATGGGAAGCAAGAGATGAAATTGCAGAGCCGTTGGCAATGATCTTTTCGTCCTCACTGTCAACAGGGGTGGTACCAGGGGATTGGAGAGTGGCGAATGTCGTGCCCCTGTTCAAAAAAGGGACTAGGGATAACCCTGGGAATTACAGGCCAGTTAGTCTTACTTCGGTGGTAGGCAAAGTCATGGAAAGGGTACTGAAGGATAGGATTTCTGAGCATCTGGAAAGACACTGCTTGATTAGGGATAGTCAGCACGGATTTGTGAGGGGTAGGTCTTGCCTTACAAGTCTTATTGAATTCTTTGAGGAGGTGACCAAGCATGTGGATGAAGGTAAAGCAGTGGATGTAGTGTACATGGATTTTAGTAAGGCATTTGATAAGGTTCCCCATGGTAGGCTTATGCAGAAAGTAAGGAGGCATGGGATAGTGGGAAATTTGGCCAGTTGGATAACGAACTGGCTAACCGATAGAAGTCAGAGAGTGGTGGTGGATGGTAAATATTCAGCCTGGATCCCAGTTACCAGTGGCGTACCGCAGGGATCAGTTCTGGGTCCTCTGCTGTTTGTGATTTTCATTAATGACTTGGATGAGGGAGTTGAAGGGTGGGTCAGTAAATTTGCAGGCGATACGAAGATTGGTGGAGTTGTGGATGGTGAGGAGGGCTGTTGTCGGCTGCAAAGAGACATAGATCGGATGCAGAGCTGGGCTGAGAAGTGGCAGATGGAGTTTAACCCTGAAAAGTGTGAGGTTGTCCATTTTGGAAGGACAAATATGAATGCGGAATACAGGGTTAACGGTAGAGTTCTTGGCAATGTGGAGGAGCAGAGAGATCTTGGGGTCTATGTTCATACATCTTTGAAAGTTGCCACTCAAGTGGATAGAGCTGTGAAGAAGGCCTATGGTGTGCTCGCGTTCATTAACAGAGGGATTGAATTTAAGAGCCGTGAGGTGATGATGCAGCTGTACAAAACTTTGGTAAGGCCACATTTGGAGTACTGTGTACAGTTCTGGTCGCCTCATTTTAGGAAGGATGTGGAAGCTTTGGAAAAGGTGCAAAGAAGATTTACCAGGATGTTGCCTGGAATGGAGAGTAGGTCTTACGAGGAAAGGTTGAGGGTGCTAGGCCTTTTCTCATTAGAGCGGAGAAGGATGAGGGGCGACTTGATAGAGGTTTATAAGATGATCAGGGGAATAGATAGAGTAGACAGTCAGAGACTTTTTCCCCGGGTGGAACACACCATTACAAGGGGACATAAATTTAAGGTGAAAGGTGGAAGATATAGGAGGGATATCAGAGGTAGGTTCTTTACCCAGAGAGTAGTGGGAGCATGGAATGCATTGCCTGTGGAAGTAGTTGAGTCGGAAACATTAGGGACCTTCAAGCAGCTATTGGATAGGTACATGGATTACGGGAAAATGATATAGTGTAGATTTATTTGTTCTTAAGGGCAGCACGGTAGCATTGTGGATAGCACAATGCTTCACAGCTCCAGGGTCCCAGGTTCGATTCCGGCTTGGGTCACTGTCTGTGTGGAGTCTGCACGTCCTCCCCGTGTCTGCGTGGGTTTCCTCCGGGTGCTCCGGTTTCCTCCCACAGTCCAAAGATGTGCAGGTTAGGTGAATTGGCCAATGATAAATTGCCCTTAATGTCCAAAATTGCCCTTGGTATTGGGTGGAGGTGTTGAGTTTGGGTAGGGTGCTCTTTCCAGGAGCCGGTGCAGACTCAAAGCGCCGAATAGCCTCCTTCTGCACTGTAAATTCAATGATAATCTATAATTAATCTAGGACAAAGGTTCGGCACAACATCGTGGGCCGAAGGGCCTGTTCTGTGCTGTATTTTCTATGTTCTTTGTTCTATGTTCGTGATTCAGGCATGGGGGCAGGAAAGGAGGCTGAAGGAACTACCTTTTAAAGTGGTTGGGAAGAGTTTTAGGTGTCTGGGGATTCAAGTGGCCAAGGATTGGGGGCAGCTTCACAAGTTAAATTTGGGCAAAGCAGTGGATCAAATGAGAAGGGATTTTTGTAGATGGGACATGTCCAATTCACCTAACAGCACGTCTTTCGGGACTTGTGGGGGGAAACCGGGGCACAAGGAGGAAACCCACGCAGACATGGGGAGAACGTGCAGAGTCCGCACAGACAGTGACCCAAGCAGGAATCGAACCTGGGACCCTGGCGCTGTGAAGCAAGTGCTCTATGACGATTTAGGGGTCTATGCTACAGTTCTATAAGCGTGGCTGCCCCTTTTATTTCATTTCTGAGCTCAACTCATATGGCCTCATTTGATGCTTTGTCTGATAGATCCTCCTCCTCACAGCTGGAATTGATTCTTTAACCAACAATGATACACCTTAGCTTTGTTATTCCCCTCTCTGTTCTGCCTGAAAACTCAACATCCAGGGATATCTTTCAGCCAAGTTTCCAGGGATGACATCATTCTGCCATGTGGCTATCTGCCCACAGCTCATTGGCTTTGTTTGCTGTGCTCCTTGAACACTGCCAAGTTCCTGTGCTCTACACGTCTTAACCAGTGCTCCTTCTATTTTTCAGAGTCACTCATTTCCTGTTCTGAATTTTCCTCCAGGTTCCCACCTCCCCGTCAATCTGAATCAAACCCACCCCAACAACACTCGCAGATCTCCCTGCAATGATAATCACCCCAGTCCCGTTCAAATGTGGACCTCCCAGTTTGTACAGATCCCACCTGCCCCACAACTGTTCCACATGCTCAATCGTTCCTGCTTCTATCCTCACTAGCACGTGGGACTGGGAGTAATGCTGAGATGACTGTTTTAGAAGTCTTGTTTATCAATCTCCTTCCTCGCTCCCTGAAACCTGCCCTCAGGACCTCATCCCCTTTCCTACCTCAGTCATTAGTATCAATGTGGTCCACGACCCCCGGCCATTCGCTCTCCCCCTGCAGCCGCTCTTGACCCTGGCACCAGGGAGGCAACACACCATCCTGGAGTCATGTCTAAGGCCACAGAATTGCCTGTCTTTTTCTCTAACAAACTAATCCACCATCACAACCTCGCTGCCTTCCCCCACAGCAGCAGAGCCAGCTGCTGCGCCACAAACTTTGCTCTGACTGCACTCCTCGATGGAACCAATACCCTCACCAGCTTCCAAAACAGGAATGCTATTGACGAGAGGGACCCCAACACATTCCTCCAATTCCTGTACGCGGGGTCAATCCCTTTGCACTCCCTTACCTGGGATTCTGCCCTTTTCTTCCTGTACCCAGGGTGGTGTTCCCTCTGGCTCTGGCCCCTACATGGGGTCATGTCCTCTGGCTCCGGACCATACCCGGGGTCATGCCCTCTGGTTCCAGACCGTACCCGGGGTCATGCCCTCTGGCTCCGGACCGGACCCGGGGTCATGCCCTCTGGTTCCGGCCTCTACCTGGGGTTATGCCCTCCGGCTCCGGACCGTACCCGGGGTCATGCTCTCTGGCTCCGGCCTCTACCCAGGGTTATGACCTCTGGCTCCGGCCTCTACCCGGGGTCATGCCCTCTGGCTCCATCCCTACCCCAGGTCATGACCTCTGGTTCCTGCCTGGTCCCGGGGTCATGCCCTCTGGCTCCGGCCTCTACCCAGGGTCATGCCCTCTGGCTCCGGCCTCTACCCAGGGTCATGCCCTCTGGCTCCGGCCTCTACCCTGGGTCATGCCCTCTGGCTCCGGCCTCTACCCGGGGTCATGCCCTCCGGCTCCGGCCTCTACCCGGGGTCATGCCCTCTGGCTCCGGCCCTACCCCAGGTCATGCCCTCTGGTTCCTGTCTGGGCCCGGGTGGTGCAGTTCAGTTACTCCACACAGGGCGGTGTCCTTTTATTCCTGTCGTTGGTGCTGTTCCCCTCTATTTGTACTGGAGCGTTCCCCCCTCTTTGCTGTACCCGGGGTATTTCCCTCTCCTTCCTATACTCGGGCTCACGCCCCTCCACTTCCTGCACCCTGGGATTGCTCCTCTGCACCCATGTGGTAAACTCAGAAACAGACTGTGCTCCAATCCTGAAACCCCTACTTACCGCTGGTTTACAAAGGGCGTGGACAGCTCTGCAATCAGGCGAAAATTTGCAAAGTAAGGAAGGAGACCACGAGCCTGTGAAGCAGAACCAACATGATGTAAATAATCTAAGGCCAGCAGGTTATGATGACAGAATACAAAAGCTTGGTTTTGTTCCTGAACCTGTCGAAAATTGATGATCTGCTCAAACCGCGACTTACCAGCACATACTGGTATGCATAGAGCGCTGCCAAGTGGTGGCTGATGAAAAACCTGTCCCCTAATGTCTTCCAGTGCCGGAGGAGAAGCAGTAAATCTGCAAAGAGAGCAAGGGAGTGAGGTGGGCAAAATCAGCACTAACAAGAGTGAGAATGCAAGGTGAGCAAAGCGAGCAACTAATAAGATGCAAGTGTACCAAACAATCACTGACTCTGGGCCAGCTAATAATCAATTTACTGATGGAACATCCATCATGGTTGTGTTTGCTGGGGCCAGGAGAGGGAGCTTCAGAATATAACAATCTTTATTAGTGTCACAAGTAGGCTTCCATTAACACTGCAATGAAGTTACTGTGAAAAGCCCCTAGTCGCCACATTCCGGTGCCTGTTCGGGTACACAGAGGGAGAATTCAGAATGTCCAATTCACCTAACAGTAAGTCTTTCGGGACTTGTGGGGGAAACCCCCACGCAGACAAGGGGAGAACGTGCAGACAGTGACCCAACCCGGGTCACTGGTGCTGAGAAGCAACAGTGCTAACCACCGTGCTACCATGCCACCCATTACAGGGAGCTTCACTCTGTATCTAACCCCGTGCTGTACCTGTCCTGGGAGTGTTTGATGGGGACAGTGTAGAGGGAGCTTCACTCTGTATCTAACCCCGTGCTGTACCTGTCCCGGGAGTGTTTGATGCGGACAGTGTAGAGAGAGCTTTACTCTGTATCTAACCCCGTGCTGTACCTGTCCTGGGAGTGTTTGATGGGGACAGTGTAGAGGGAGCTTTACTCTGTATCTAACCTTGTGCTGTACCTGTCCTGGGAGTGTTTGATGTTGACAGTGTAGAGGGAGCTTTACTCTGTATCTAACCCCGTGCTGTACCTGTCCTGGGAGTGTTTGATGGGGACAGTGTAGAGGGAGCTTTACTCTGTATCTAACCCCGTGCTGTACCTGTCCTGGGAGTGTTTGATGGGGACAGTGTAGAGGCAGCTTTACTCTGTATCTAACCTTGTGCTGTACCTGTCCTGGGAGTGTTTGATGTTGACAGTGTAGAGGGAGCTTTACTCTGTTTCTAACCCCGTGCTATACCTGTCCTGGGAGTGTTTGATGGGGACAGTGTAGAGGGAGCTTTACTCTGTATCTAACCCCGTGCTGTACCTGTCCTGGGAGTGTTTGATGGGGACAGTGTAGTCGGCGCTTTACTCTGTATCTAACCCTGTGCTGACCTGTCCTGGGAGTGTTTGATGGGGACAGTGTAGAGGGAGCTTTACTCTGTTTCTAACCCTGTGCTGTGCCAGTCCTGGGAGTGTTTGATGGGGACAGTGTAGAGGCAGCTTTACTCTGTATCTAACCCCGTGCTGTACCTGTCCTGGGAGTGTTTGATGGGGACAGTGTAGAGGGAGCTTTACTCTGTATCTAACCTTGTGCTGCACCTGTCCTGGGAGTGTTTGATGTTGACAGTGTAGAGGGAGCTTTACTCTGTATCTAACCCCTTGCTGTACCTGTCCTGGGAGTGTTTGATGGGGACAGTGTTGAGGGAGCTTTACTCTGTATCTAACCCCGTGCTGTACCTGTCCTGGGAGTGTTTGATGGGGACAGTGTAGAGGGAGATTTTCTCTGAATTTAACCCCGTGCTGTACCTGTCCAGGGAGTGTTTGATGGGGACAGTGTAGAGGGAGCTTTTCTCTGAATGTAACCCCGTGCTGTACCTGTCCAGGGAGTGTTTGATGGGGACAGTGCAGAGGGAGCTTTACTCTGTCTCTAACCCCGTGCTGTGCCTGTCCGAGGAGTGTTTGATGGGGACAGTATGGAGGGAGCTTTACTCTGTATCTAACCCCGTGCTGTACCTGTCCTGGGAGTGATTGATGTGGACAGTGTCGAGGAAGCTTTACTCTGGAACTCACACTGTGCTGTACCTGTCCTGGGAGTGTTTAATGGGGACAGTGTAGAGGGAGCTTTACTCTGTATCTAACCCTGTGCTGTACCTGTCCTGGGAGTGTTTGATGGGGACAGTATAGAGGGTGCTTTACTCTGTATCTAACCCAGTGCTGTACCTGTCCTGGGAGTTTTTGATGGGGACAGTGTAGAGGTAGCTTTACTCTGTATCTAACCCTGTGTCCTACCTGCCCTGGGAGTGTTTGATGGGGACAGTACAGAGGGAGCTTTACTCGGTATCTCACCCCATGCTGTACCTGTCCTGAGAGTGTTTGATGGGGAGTGCAGAGGGAGCTTTACTCTGTATCTAACCCCGTGCTGTACCTGTCCTGGGAGTGTTTGATGGGGACAGTGTAGAGGGAGCTTTACTCTGTATCTCACCCCATGCTGTACCAGCCCTGGAAGTGTTTGATGGGGACAGTGTAGAGGGAGCTTTACTCTGTATCTAACCCCGTGCTGTACCTGTCCTGGGAGTGTTTGATGGGGACAGTGTAGTGGGAGCATTACTCTGTATGTAACCCGGTGCTGTACCTGTCCCGGGAGTGTTTGATGGGGACAGTGTAGAGGGAGCTTTACTCTGTACCTCACCCCATGCTGTACCAGCCCTGGAAGTGTTTGATGGGGACAGTGTAGAGGGAGCTTTCCTCTGTATGTAACCCCGTGTTGTACCTGCCCTGGGAGTGTTTGATGGGGACAGTGTAGAGGGAGCTTTACTCTGTATCTATCCCCGTGCTGTACCTGTCCTGGGAGTGTTTGATGGGGACAGTGTAGAGGGAGCTTTTCTCTGTATCTAACCCCGTGCTGTCCTTGTCCTGGGAGTGTTTGATGGGGACAGTGGAGAGGGAGCTTTTCTCTGTATCTAACCCCGTGCTGTACCTGTCCTGGGAGTGTTTGATGTGGACAGTGTCGAGGGAGCTTTACTCTGGAACTCACACTGTGCTGTACCTGTCCTGGGAGTGTTTAATGGGGACAGTGTAGAGGGAGCTTTACTCTGTATCTAACCCCGTGCTGTACCTGTCCTGGGAGTGTTTGATGGGGACAGTATAGAGGGTGCTTTACTCTGTCTCTAACCCAGTGCTGTACCTGTCCTGGGAGTTTTTGATGGTGACAGTGTAGAGGTAGCTTTACTCTGTATCTAACCCCGTGTCCTACCTGCCCTGGGAGTGTTTGATGGGGACAGTATGGAGGGAGCTTTACTCGGTATCTCACCCCATGCTGGACCTGCCCTCGGAGTGTTTGATGGGGACAGTGTAGAGGGAACTTTACTCTGTATCTCACCCCATGCTGTACCAGCCCTGGAAGTGTTTGATGGGGACAGTGTAGAGGGAGCTTTCCTCTGTATGTAACCCCGTGCCGTACCTGCCCTGGGAGTGTTTGATGGGGACAGTGTGGAGGGAGCTTTACTCTGTATCTAAACCCGTGCTGTACCTGTCCTGGGAGTGTTTGATGGGGACAGTGTAGAGGGAGCTTCACTTTGTATCTAACCCCGTGCTGCACCTGTCCTGGGAGTGTTTGATGGGAACACTGTAGAGGGAGCTTTACTCTGTATCCAACCCCGTGCTGTACCTGTCCCGGGAGTGTTTGATGGGGACAGTGTAGAGGGAGCTTTACTCTGTACCTAACCCTGTGCTGTCCCGGTCCTGGGAGTGTTTGATGTTGACAGTGTAGAGGGAGCTTTACTCTGTATGTAACCCCATGCTGTACCTGTCCCGGGAGTGTTTGATGGGGACAGTGTAGAGGGAGCTTTACTCTGTATCTAAGCCCGTGCCCTACCTGCCCTGGGAGTGTTTGATGGGGACAGTATAGAGGGTGCTTTACTCTGTAACTCACACCGTGCTGTACCTGTCCTGGGAGTGTTTGATGGGAACAGTGTAGAGGGAGCTTTACTCTGTATCCAACCCTGTGCTGTACCTGTCCTGGGAGTGTTTGATGGGGACAGTGTAGAGGGAGCTTTACTCTGTATCTAACCCCGTGCTGTACCTGTCCTGGGAGTGTTTGATGGGGACAGTGTAGAGGGAGCTTTACTCTGTATCTAACCCCGTGCTGTACCTGTCCTGGGAGTGTTTGATGGGGACAGTGTAGAGGGAGCTTTACTCTGTATCTAACCCCGTGCTGTACCTGTCCTGGGAGTGTTTGATGGGGACAGTGTAGAGGGAGCTTTGCTCTGTGTCTAACCCCGTGCTGTACCTGTCCTGGGAGTGTTTGATGGGGACAGTGTAGAGGGAGCTTTACTCT
This sequence comes from Scyliorhinus torazame, assembly GCF_047496885.1. Taxonomy (NCBI): domain Eukaryota; kingdom Metazoa; phylum Chordata; class Chondrichthyes; order Carcharhiniformes; family Scyliorhinidae; genus Scyliorhinus; species Scyliorhinus torazame. Next base: position 459,812 of record NC_092733.1, on the reverse strand, counting down.
GTATCTAACCCCGTGCTGTACCTGTCCTGGGAGTGATTGATGGGGACAGTGTAGAGGGAGCTTTACTCTGTATCTAACCCCGTGCTGTACCTGTCCTGGGAGTGTTTGATGGGGACAGTGTAGAGGGAGCTTTACTCTGTATCTAACCCCGTGCTGTACCTGCCCTGGGAGTGTTTGATGGGGACAGTGTAGAGGGAGCTTTACTCTGTATCTAACCCCGTGCTGTACCTGCCTCTTGGGGAAATGATAGTGGATGAAATGACCAAGACAGTCAAAGTTGAGAAAGATTTGGTGACGGGGCAGAGTGAATGTCAATTGTTGAAACCCTGGCTGGGAGCGTGTTCTGGAATACTCACCATTAATCAAGTAGCCTGAAGCGATTGCTATATTAACCTTCACTAATTTGGGATCCCCCCTGTAAAAGACAAGAGGAAAGGCTTCAGCATTTACAGTCTCCATATCTGCTCAAAGACTGAATCAGCAAGATTCACGTCAGCAGATCTCCAAGTCAGAGATCACAGAATGTGGTAAAAGGGTTAATCAGGGTTCATAAAGCATTGATTGAGTTAGTTACAGATTCTGTGTCTGTTGCATTTGGAGATTGGTGACCTGGTGGATGAAGGAGTTTGTGGGGCATTTAAAGTGGTCCTTGGGTTAGACTAGTGGATCAAAGAATGAATAACATGGGAACATCTGTGATCACATCTGAATCCAAAACACAATGACTATAACTTTAGTTTGAATCCAGCCAGAGTAAATAGGATCAGAGAGAGTTGCTGGAAAAGATGCAGCTGTGAAAAGTGAATTTTAGCAAATAGATGATGAAACAAAAAGAGAAAGAGAAAGTTTTGAAGATGAGCCGAGCGAGACAGCCAAGAGCAAATTCCATCAGAGAGAACACAACTTTAATGCAAGTGGCATTCCTGGAAGAGAAATGGGAGTGAATTCGATCAGGTCTCCAGAGGAATCCTAACCCTCTTCAAATCTTTCACATCGATCCAAGAACAGAGGTTTAATATCACACTCGAACAAAGGGCATCAATCATGGAGGCTTTGTCTAAAGATATAAATAGATAACATTCTTACCAACACCCCCCACCCTGCCCCCCAACACCCCCCACCCTGCCCCCCCACACCCCCCACCCTGCCCAACACCTCCCACCCAGCCCTCCCACCCCCCCACCCTGCCCAACACCTCCCACCCAGCCCTCCCACCCCCCCACCCTGCCCCCCAACACCCCCCACCCTGCCCCCCAACACCCCCCACCCTGCCCCCCCACACCCCCCACCCTGCCCCCCAACACCCCCCACCCTGCCCCCCCACACCCCCCACCCTGCCCCCCAACACCTCCCACCCAGCCCTCCCACCCCCCCACCCTGCCCCCCAACCCCCCCACCCTGCCCCCCAACACCCCCCACCCTGCCCCCCCACACCGCCCCCCAACACCTCCCACCCTGCCCCCCCACACCGCCCCCCCAACACCTCCCACCCAGCCCTCCCACACCACCCACCCTGCCCCCCAACACCCCCCCTGCCCCCCCACACCCCCCACCCTGTCCCCCAACACCTCCCACCCAGCCCCCCCACACCCCCCACCCTGCCCCCAACACCCCCCACCCTGCCCCCCAACACCCCCCACCCTGCCCCCCAACACCTCCCCCCCCACCCCCCCCACCCTGCCCCCCCACACCCCCCACCCTGCCCCCCCACACCCCCCACCCTGCCCCCCCACACCTCCCACCCAGCCCTCCCACCCCCCCACCCTGCCCCCCAACACCCCCCACCCTGCCCCCCCCACCCAGCCCTCCCACCCCGCCCCCCACACCCCCCACCCTGCCCCCCCACACCCCCACCCTGCCCCCCCACACCCCCCACCCTGCCCCCCAATACCCCCACCCCACTGCCCCCACACCCCACCTTCCTACACCCCCCACCCTGTCCCCACACCCGCCTCCCATATTATGACAAAGAAGCTAGTCAGCAGAGGAGTGTGTTTCCAGTGAAATCAAAATGTCAGACCCATTCCAAAATGAAACAGAACTTGAGAATCCTGAAGTTGATCGTCCGGTAATTGTTTTGTTCTGCTCTTGTCGTGGCATAAGCTGCTTCCTTGATGTGCACTCTGACAAAGGAAGGTTCAGACTTGGAGATAGCTTTAAGATGTTTATTAAACTATTAAAAATTCTCCAACTTGGATTTGACTCTCCTGCTAATCCTGCTATAGCTACTCAGATTGACGAACCAGTCTGCCACAATCCACGTGGTGGGTGTGATGTGTTTCAAATCAACCCTGTGTACTCACTGAGTGTCTCCACTGGAAAGAGGAAGATCAGTGTCCTTATATATGGGTTGGTGTAATGCCCTCCTGTGGTAGTGTCACCTCTGTGTGTAACGTGAATGCCCATTGGTCGTGTGCTATCTTACTGACCTATTGGTTGAATGTCTGTGTGTCATGTCTCTGGTGCTCCCTCTAGTGTCTAGCTAGGTGTAGTGTATGTACATTAACCCCTTGTGTATTTACAGTGACGCATATCACCACAGTAACCAGATTGGAAAAGGCACGGAGGTACTTAAAAATGTAGGCCGAATAGCAAGCTACTTTCCAGAAAACTGGAAGAGATTTACGATAGCTATAAAAAAACTAATTAATCGATTTGTGTGAATAGGCCAAAGAATACGGGCGGGATTCTCCGACCCCCCGCTGGGTAGGGGAGAATCCCGCCCCACATCTTTGGCCATTGGGATGAATGTAGAATTTGATACATGTTTTTGGCAGCAATGTTATTAAAATCCCTGGTTTAGAATATATACAGGTCACATGTCTGCTAAGGCTGTAATTAGGGTGTTGTAAAAGGTGAGATAATTATTAATGGAACATTGTTTTGATTGCTGAGCTTCCCTGGAGTGTAGACAATTTATGAGGGAGTGGTATTTAGTACTAGATAAGCAGGTCATGGAAGTGAGTGGGATACAGATGATGTAATTAATGGGAGGAGCCAGGTCTGTCTGTAGTTTTGCAGTTTGATATAGAATGTTATGTTCCACAGCAAAATGCAGTTAGGTTGAGCAGTTTGCCATCGGATTTGAGTCAGACAAGACATGAGTGCACTTGGATCTTCTCTTGAAAGGGTCTCTCTCTATAAGTATCTACATAGAAGACCGCAAGTAAACCTGTTGTGTTAACTTTATTCATTGGAATTTGTGGCAGGTGCAGACGGTAAGTTAGCAAGTTTTTCCTTTTATTTAAGAACCGATTAACTGATAATTGTAGAAAATTCCAGTGGCAGCCACAGAGGAGTGGTCACACATTTGGTGGCTCCCACTCGAGAGGGAATGTTCTGGTCCTTCCCCACCCGATTTGAGGGGCATTTGCTGGCGAATGGTGCGTAAGTGCTGAGGAATTACAATACTCCCCTGGTGGGGCGGTTTATGGCTTATCAGATAAATAAGAGGTAGCAGCTGGATCGCGAGAAGTCGAGGTGCGACACAGAAAAGTGACGGAAGGTGCTGGAGCATCCTTGCCCGTCCAGTGGTCGACAGACCAGCTCGTGAACTTTTTGAACAACAAGCCACAGCAGCAAGGTGGCGTCCGAGGACCTGGCTGAGGTGGTGGAGCCGCTTCGGGCATCTACCGAGAGAGTGGAGCGGAGGCTGGAGGTGCAGCAGGTGGGAGAGTCGATGGGGAGCACGAGGACTGGCCGGCCTCGCTGGAGGCAGAGATGCTGCTGGTGACGAATAGCCAAAAAAGTTTGAGGGAGAAGGTAGGAGACCTCGAGAATCGCTCCATGAGGCAGAATCCCCAGATCGTGGGATGCCCGAGGGCGTTGAAGGAATGCAGGCTGCTAAATACTTGGCAAATATGTTGGAGAAGCTGATGGGGAGATGGTCTAATCCCTTTGAGGTGAATCAGGTACACAGGAGGAGGAGGCTGAAGGCAGGTAGACACCGAGGGCAATGATGGTGAGGCTGCATCATTTTCTTTTTTTAAATAAATTTAGAATACCCAATTAATTTTTTTCAATTGGGAAATTTAGTGTGGCCAATCCACCCACCCTGCACATCTTTGGGTTGAGGGGGTGAAACCCACGCAGACACGGGGAGAACGTGCAAACTCCACACGGACTGTGACCCAGAGCCGGGATTGAACCCGGGACCTCAGCGCCATGAGGCAATAGTGCTCAGCACTGCGCCACCGTGCGGTTGGCCAGGGAGACGAAGCAGTGCATCTGGGAGGGGAGCCAGCTGAGAATGTACCAGGGCCTGGAGTTGGCCAAGCGGCGGGCTGCCTACAACCAGGTGAAGGCTGCCCTCTACAAGAGAGGGTGAGGTTTGCGGTGCTGTATCCAGCTCATCTGTGGGTCATGCATCAGAATCGGGAGTTTTATTTTAATACGCCGGAGGAGGCGAGGGAGTTTATGAGGGAGCGTGGACTAGGAGCCGTGCGAGGACTCGGAACTGTGGAGATGCTCAATGTGGGTTGAAAGGATGGGTGGATTGGTGAATTAAATAAGGACGGGAGGGGAGAGGGGGAGTGTGCTTTCTTTTGTGTTTGGGTTTCAGGTGTGGTGTGAAGGGTGGATTTGGGGAAGGGGATATATGGAGGCTCCGGACGGGTGCCACCATGCTAACTGATTGGGTAGTTAATGGGAGTGAAGTGGGGGGGTCGATATAGGAGGGAGTAGGGGAATTGGGGGGGGGGGGGGGGGGGGGGGGGGGGGGGAGGGGGAGGGATGTTGACATGCGGAATGCTGCTGTGGGGCAGTTGGTTAAGGAGGGATGGCGGTGCACATCTTGGGGAGGGTCCGGAGTGCAGGGCATAAACCGGGGCGAGCGAATAAAGAAGGGATATAGCTGACTGGCAAGGAAGGGGGGGCGGGGAATGTGGTTATGTGGAATGTGCGGGGGGCTGAACGGGCCGGTTAAACGGTTGCATGTTTTCGCACACGGAGAATCAGGCGAGGTTGAGGAAGGGATCGGTGGGACAGTTCTCCAATCGGGGTTGGATATGAAGACAAGGAGGGGGCGGAGTTGGTCAACAAGTAGGAGGCCTTTGAAATGAAAATCACTTATTGTCACAAGTAGGCTTCAAATGCAGTTACTGTGAAAAGCCCCTAGTCGCCACATTCCGGCGCCTGTTCGGGGAGGCTGGTACGGGAATTGAACCGTGCTGCTGGCCTGCCTTGGTCTGCTTTCAAAGCCAGCGATTTAGCCATGAGGTCGGTAGTATCTTAATTGACCCTGGGTCAGGTATGATGTGGTTAGCGGAAATTGGAGGGGATGCCTGTGGTGTTCGTGAAGGTTTACACCCCAAATTGGGATGATGTGGAAGATTGCAGACCTGGACAAGCATTGGCTGATTATTGGGAGAGATTTGAATACAGTTCTGGATCCTCGGTTCGACCGGTCATGCCATAGCTTCCTGAAGGTTTCGGCTATGGCAAGAGTTGATGGAGTTTATGGAACATATAGGTAGCGGTTTGGGAGGCCGAGGGTGAAGGGGCTGGATGTGGGACTGCTGGTGGTGCCGGGGGGAGGGCTATATGTGGATTGCCGGCAGACAAGGGGGTCTGTGAGAGGGTGAGGGTGAAATTATGTGGAGCTGAATAATACAGGGAGGTCACGGCCTCCACGCTGTGGGGGACATTGAAGATGGTAGTAAGGGGGGAATTTATTATGATTTGGGCAGAGAGAGAGAGATTGGCTGGGAGGAGAGGCTGAGGTTAGTTGAAGACATCCTGAGGGCGGAGACACTCGGTGCTGCAGGAGGAGGCGTTGCTAAAGGAGAGACCGAGGCTCCAGATGGAATTTGGGCTGGAGTCCCCGGGAAAGGTGGTAAGGGATCTCCGGAAGGTCAGAGGGGCGGTCTGAGAGTACAGGGAGAAAGCGAGCAGGATGTTGGTGCGTCCTTTGAGGAAGCAGGTGGCGGTGAGAGAGATTGGAAGAGTGAGGGATGAGAGAGGCAAGATGGTGTTGGAGCCAGAGGGCATGGATGGGGTCTCTGAGGCCTATAGAAGGCTGCATGAATCGGAGCCGGGAGGAGGGTCCGAGGCGGTTCTTGGACAGGATGGAGTTCCCAAGAGTGGAGAGGAGAAGGCGCAGGGATTGGGGCCCCCACTGGCCTGAGGGAGGTGATGGACTGTGTGGGGTCCCCACTGGCCTGAGGGAGGCGATGGACTGTGTGGGGTCCCCACTGGCCTGAGGGAGGCGATGGACTGTGTGGGGTCCCCACTGGCCTGAGGGAGGCGATGGACTGTGTGGGGTCCCCACTGGCCTGAGGGAGGCGATGGACTGTGTGGGGCCGATGCCGGCACCGGATGGGTTTCCAGCCGAGTTTTGTAAGAAGTTTGGGTGGGAGCTGGGGCCTCTGCTTGTTGGGATGTATAATGAGTTGATGGCTGCGGGAGAACCCCCCCCCCCCACATCACACACGTTGTCGCAGGCGTCCACGTCATTAAAGACAGACAAAGACCCAGAGTGTGGGTCATACTGTCCGATTTCACTGTTAAATGTGGATGCAAAGTTATTGCCGAAGGTGTTAGCTTTGCGGATAGAGGGTTGTGTGCTGGGTGTGATAGGAGAGGGACTAGACGGGGTTTGTGGAGGGTGGCAGCTGTCGGTGAATGTACCCAGGCTGTTCAACGTTATTATGA